>NW_008824939.1:36137-40223 GCF_000699105.1 Pygoscelis adeliae | reverse complement strand
GGCAAGATTAGAGGAGATTGGGAATGGTCAGACATCTGCAAATTGGAAAGAGTTTGCGCCCTTTATAAACACTTTTTCCTCCAAAGTGTTCTCTAGTTCTTTGACTTAACTAGATGTGCCCTATTTCACTCGCAGGTTTTGGCAGAAAGGCCCTCCTGCCCCGCTGCTGCACTCCCGTAGCGCTGCTCTACATGCCACAGATAGGTCAGGCGTGAATTTCTCATGTAAGAAGAAGCAAGGAAGGCCCCAACTGTACACTCGTTGCTCCTTCTACAGCACAAAGCTGCTGGTGAGGACATAGCCCATCTTTCCCTTCTGGCTTGTTTACATCAGCCCAAGACAGAAACATTTACATTTTAGATCAGAAGGAAACCAAAGCCTTGGGCTGCAGGGAAGGGCAGTGATGGCAAGTGGCTGAACTGGCACAGAAGAGGGGAGCACCACTCTTCACCCCTGCACTCGGCACTCCTTGTGTCAACTGATCACGTCTCCACAGAGGTGGCCTGGAGGTGGGAAAAACATCTCTCCCAAACACAAAAGGCTTCATGCCTCCCTCTTCTTCCTCCCTGTCCTCCTGCAACTCCTGTGTGCCCAGCCCCTGCCCTCCTTCCCTGCTCCCCTCCTTGCACTGCCTGCCTGTATGGAAGGTTATTGCCAAACCAGTGTCCTAGACGTTTGATTCTCAGTGAACTTGATACAAGAGATATGAAAAAGTAATTTGGATATGGAGCCCAGAAGGAAGAGCCTACATATTAGGAATTCCTGGCTTTCAATAGGGCAGGAAACATTTCTAAACCCAGAGAGCATTCACCTCCATGGGCTGGTATGTTATCTTTCAAAGTCTAATGACCTAACCAGATCTTCCAGCTTTCCGAATACAAACTGCATAAAACTTCTGATAACCAGGGTTGATGTAGTCCTAGATAACAGGGATACATCAGGAGCTCAGAGGAAAACAAGCTTGATTCTGACAAAGGAAGAAGGACTCTCTTATTAAGAAGAAAAAACCCCCAAACAGTACAAATCTCTAGTCAAATTTTCAAAGAAGCTTCTGCCATGCATGCTTAAGCAGATCGTCCATGTCCTCCAAGCCAACCCACACACCTGTGCACACAGGCAGAGCTTCTGAGCAGGTAAGTCCTACCAGCACAGGACAGGTATTCAACCCACAGCAAAGCCAGTAGCACCTTGCAGCCATGTGCGTGAGTGACTGTGTGCTCAGGTGGAAAGTGTTATTTGAATGGAGCCTCTGTAGAGAAATGACACAAGCAGAAAGGAGCAGCTGGGGTGCACTACGGTAATAGACTTTTACCAGAAAACTTTTACAACAGCCATTGGAAATAAGTGGCCAAGCAGAAAACAGCCTGGTGAGGTACTTGGAACGTAATGTTCCTGAGGTTGTATCCCATCAAAGCTAAGCTGGAAAATAAGCAATATCTGACTGTGGAGAGCCAGAGAGTGGGAAACTCTCCCAACCATTGCTACTTGTCTGCTACACAAGCAGGCTGCTGGCCGGGGGCCTCTTCTTCCTGCCTTTCACTGCTGTTACTACAAGCTAACGCAACCCACCTACACCAGGCAATAGCTTACGGCCACTCTTGTGGGCACACTCTCATTTTACAGCCAAAGTGAGTTTGGGCAGACTGGTTGCCTTCATCATGGAAGGGCAGTTAGAAGAATAAATATGCTGATCAGAGGAGTTCAGGTGAGATAGCTACAGCATTTTAAATTCACACCCCATTTTTATTTTGCAGTCCTCTCTTTGAGCAGATAAGCCTGATGGTTTCGTGGTTGCTATTTAGAAATACACAGGCATGTCTGACTGGAGCCATCTGCTTTCAGACTGGGGAGGACAGCCTGGCTTCTGGCCATATTTGGATGTTTCTTTGCAGCCATATGGAAGAAAAATAGTTTCAAACTGGAAATTTCAACGTGGGGGAAGTGGCTGCAGAGGTCCCTGATGCTGGGTGAGGAGGTGAGTGAACACCCTGGGCTGAGGTATGCTGCCGCGTGGGCTGGGCAGTATCTACACCTGCAGGGACGGGGAAAATAGGGAACAGACTGGGAAAAGGCCATGGGCACCGGTGCTAAACTGGGTGTACGTAACACTTGGGGAACACTCTGAAGGGAGGAAGTGAATAGCAGGCTAACACGATCTGCAGGGTCCTGGCACAAGGTTGCAGAGCACGTGGGGCTGAGGGAGGGTGGGCAGCGAGGGTGGAAGTGTGTACAAGGGTTCAAACCTACATACATTCAAAATCTCTCTCACTGTAGCTGCGTCTTTGCTTCTCCAGATTGCTTGATGCTGATTTGCTTATCAGGTCCCCAAATCTCTCGATTGACAAAGTCTTATCCAAGTCCTCATCGTCCTCGGCACCAGGAGAGGCCTTCTCTGCACGATCTCTGCCCTGCACAGAAATCGCCAGACAAGAATCAAATGCTGCAGATCCCTACAGCCCTCTGGATCCTCCTGCCCTGCAAACGGTGCTGGGCTTGCTGAGGAGCAGCAGGCTCCACACAACGGGGCTGGGGCATAGTTTTTCACTTAGAGGCACAGCTCCGCTCAAAACCAAGAGCCAGAACAGATCAGCAAGCCTCCAAGCCATAGTCTGCAGAGATACCTTAGCAGTCCTCCACACCTCCCGTGAGTGGCAGGTATTGAGGGACTATGTCAGTGCCTGTCTTTCCTACCAGTGGAGATGCATAGCTTTTGTTTAGCTGGAGTTTCTCTCTCCCCACATCTAACTGCTGTCCTCTGGCCTTCCCTTTGCCCAGTCTGCCATCCCTCCCTTTCCTAGACCTCCTCCGTATTTCCCCCCGGGAAACAGCATCCCTGCTCTGGTGAGCTGCCCTTGGGTCAGTGACCACCCTGTGCCTTCCCACCTCCCCTCTGCACTCCTAGGGGACCCCGTTCCCCTTGGCATGCCTTCTTCAGGCTTTTCTGCCTGTTTTCCTCCTGTTTCAGGCTGTGGGTGCTTCTCTGCCTTTTGCTGGTGGAGCCGTTCCGAGAAGAGCATTGCCAGGTGACTCCCGTCCTCTCTGCCTCCCCAGCAGCTGCAGCTGGTAAAATTTTCCGTCAATATAGCCGAAATGCCAGCGCGGAGCTGTTGTGGACTCCCGTGTTTCCATGGAAACAGGAGGAGGCCCAACTGTGACAAATCTGTCTGTGCTGGGCAGAAAGAGGGAGCAAGGCAGCTTTAGCTGAGTTGTACCTCTCCCGGCATTCCCCAGCTGTTCCCAGCTGTGCCCTGGGAGCGGCTTTGTATCTGTGGGTGAGACTGCTTCTCCTCTCACCTTAGCATGGGTGTCCCAAGCCCAGCCTAAATGGGGAGAGTCTAATTGCAAGCTGCCCAACTCCTCCTGCCGCTTGCCTACCCCACCCAATGGCATGTGAAGGCACAGAGACCCCAGAGAGCAACCTCTGGCCTTCTCTGGACCACAGTTTGCTGTCTGCTTGGAGAGTGGATGTGGGCTGATGGGCAGCCTTGGGGCACCCTTCGTGCAGACCTGTCCCCAGGGAACGGAGGCTGTCTCCTACTGCAGCAGGCTGCCAGGACGCAGGTCCCGCACTCAGCCTGGCAGGAGCGCGATCCCAGGGGAAGAGACAGCCCCGCTGCTGCTGGATTCCCACCTCACCTGCTGCAGGTCGATGAAGACATCTCCTACGGGAGGGGACTCTCCAGCTGCCATTTTGGTTCAGGACCTAAGGGCCTGGGCAAAATATCAACCCTTCTCTTTCACCGGCAGGCACCCAGCAAACCTGGAGAGTGGCATAACCTGTGGAGAGAGGGCAGGACAAGGGAATGTCGTGGGAGACTGGTGGCCACTGCCCTCAAACCCCCTGGGGCTCCTAACCCAGAGAGGTCACCTCACCGGCCCTCGGGGAACCTCCCCGGCATCACTAGGACAGGGCTGTCCCCCGGCATGCTGTAGTGAAGGGGCAAGAATGGCCTGGCCCACGCTGTTTTGTGCACCGTCTCCAAAAGTTCAAAGGCAGGTGGGACCCTGTCCTCCTCCAAACAACCTGCTGCTCAGAGGGAGCAGGGGCCGGCCGAGACAGCGGCTATGCATAGATCCTGCACGGGC
>NW_008824939.1:31891-36110 GCF_000699105.1 Pygoscelis adeliae | reverse complement strand
GCTGAGACCCCTCTCCACCAGGACATCTTTGCAAAGCCAGGGCATGACTGACGACCAGGGAAGAATAAAGTTGGAGAGATGGGGTGCTGGGAGGGCATGCCAGGAGCAGGCAGCAGAGTGGTCCTGTGCCACCTAGCTTTAATTGGGGAGATCCCAAAATGGCCAGGAGGAACCTCAGAGAGATCTGTGCAGGCCGGAGAGATGGCACAAGGACAAACAGTTCAGCATCCAAACACCAAACACAAAACACATGTTACAGGAAAAGAGGACAACCTTCAGACTGCAGATCTGTGCCTTGTCTGCACCAGCGCGGCTGAGGGACGCAGAAGACCCCGCAGGCAGTCCGAGGGAGCGCTCTGCTCAATATGCAACTGCAAGTGAAGGCAATGAGGTGCCACAGTTTACAAGGAACGAGATGGAGACTAACACAGAAACAGCTGCAGTCATATCACCTGCAGCAACAGCACAGGCTGAGCTCAGCATGGGCTGCACCCCAGGAAGAGCTGGAGATGGCACATAGACTGGCACTGGGAAGATACCGACCTCCAAAAACTCATCTGAACTCATACAGAGAAGGAGAGAAGATGTAAGCACATGCACAGTGCTTTGGGCACAGGGATAAGTGAAGTGTTCTCATCTCACAGCACAAGAAAAGGGACAGTCATTAAAACTACAAGGGTAGAATACAGATGAATTCAAAACTGCAAAAGAAAACATTTTTTTCAGTGATGTCACTGAGGAGGAAAAAACTGCAAAGTCAAAGGATAGCTTGGCTATCTCTCTGGGTAACAAGTTGTCATATTTATGACAAAGAAAATCAAGAGAAGTTAAACTCATCTTTCAGAACAAGCTAATTTCTAGCTATGAAAGCTTTGGAAGAAGTATTATACGTTATATCCTGGTGATCTGCTGAGGGGTTTCTTACTATCTCATCTGAAGTACCTAGTATGGGCCACCGTTCAAAGGCAGACCACTAAAACACTAAAACAGATGGTCTAAAGGGGACACCAGTAAGGCCACTTCATCATCCCTCCTTCTATCTTTGAAGATCTCCAGAAGGTGCTACTACAGTCTCTGCTTACTCTGCCTACCTGAAGGTGCACATTGAGCTTATTCAAACCAAAAATCCTGGGGCCATCTGTAAGGCAAGTTTTTGAGGAGCTAATCTGACCACTGATGAAGCATGCTCCCTTGGTCCACCCTCCTAATTATCAGGAACAAGGCAAAACTTAATGGAAAAAAACTCTTCAAACACACCTCATTGAACTCTTCAGTGATTGAATCCCTCAATGAGACCTGAACAGCTCAAAAGAAATATGCTGTCAAGACAGACGTCTAAAAAGCAAATGCAGAGTCCAGGCCATAAGGAACAGGACAGAAAAGAATGAAAACACCCAATCCGCTCTGTAGATCTTAAGCTGTAATATTCAGCTGTTTTCCAAGAAAGAAAGAGCAAAAGGGTTCCAAGAGAGAAAGCAGAAAAAAGGAGAAAGGTCTGGAAATAATCTGTAAGGAGAGACTGAGCTGCTTTTTAGTAGGAGACATGATAGAGAAAAGGGTAATACATGGCTTTTATTTCCTTTCACATTTAACTCAAGAACAGGGTATCATTCCATGAAAGCAAAGAGCAGCACATTTGAAACTGAAGGCAGGGAACGCTTTATTCCAGCGGGAAGAGCTGGCGGGGGGGCCTGGCTCTGCAGTCCTGCAGGGCCATGGCATCACAACTGTTAAAGAAAGGATTGGGTATTTGTAAGGAACATAACATCCACAGCTACAGACTGCCTGCAAAAACGCGTTGCAAGCACTACTACTTCAGGGAGTAAAATGGCAACGGGGCTTTGGACGGCAGCTCCTGTAGTGGCAGAATCCCCAAAAACTAGCAAAACGGTAAAGGTAATATAACAAAAAAAATGCTAATGCTCAGCTCCACCCCTGTGCCACTAATGTGTCTTGTGGGGCCTCCAAAGGAAACTGCAAACTATCAGCAGTGTTGTGAAACAATGTGCTTTGTTTCAGGTCAAGCTCAGGTTTGTCTGGAGCTAGGCAGAGGCTCGCAGGGGCATTCGTGCTCCGGGCGGGAGGAAACCCACGGCCGGGAGAACTGCTGGATGCAACGAACTCTGCTGGCTCCAGCTTCCCAAGATGTTACACTGAGTTTAAAACTACAGCTTGACTGCCTAAACGAAGTTAAAAGGGAGGGAAAATCCAGCACTTAATCTTCTTTACCCTCCAAAGCAGCATATTCTGAAATATGCTGAAAATACGTCACACTAATGACACTGCTGAACAGCTAAAAGCAAGACAGTTGTACTGGCAGTAAAGTGAGAGCGGCCTTGGGTCTTCCTTTGAAATTTCAGAGGGACTGCGAGGTGCTCACGAGGTTTCCGTCAATCCCCCGCTCATCACCCTGTGAAAGCAGGACGCGATGCGTGGGCACCCCGAGCCGGCGGGGCTCTCCGAGCCGGCGGGGCTTGGGGGCAGAGCTGCCGGACGGGCCCGCTGCTTCGGGCCAAGAGAGGGGCGAGGATGGGAGGCGCCTTCTCCGATCCCAACCCTACCGTCTCTCCTGACTTCTCTAGAAGGGAGAGCCCGTGGCCTGGGAGCACTGGTGCTCCCTTTCGGTGCATTAATTGATGGCTGGCCACTAGAGGCCACCTGCCCCTTACTCTGTGCAACCTGGTACAACCTCTTGGAGAAAGGCTGGATGGACACCTACTCGGATCTGGCCTGGCTTTTCTGTTACCCACAACAGACAGAGTTCAGAGAAGAGCGACAAAAAATTGCCAGTAGGCCAGAGGGACTGATTTATAAGGAAAGGTTAGGAGCTAAATTTGTCTAGCGCAATATGGGATGACTAAGATGGGGAGGGGACAAGCCAGCAGTCTGGAAAGATCTCAAGGGTGTAAAACACGACTAAAGATTTTTTTTTTTCAGGCAGCCCTGCACAAAGAGACTTAGAAATGGGTTAAAATTTAAAAGAGAAACTTAAAATGAGTATCAGGGAGAATTCTGCTACTGAGCATCATGCTGAAGCGCCCAGCCTGCTGGCATCGCTGCCTGGGCTGCCGTAAGAAGAACACAAGACAAAAGGGGAAAGGAAAAAAAAAAAAAAACCAGTAAAGAAAACTGAATGAATGATACCTTCATCCTATTGTATCTCCTGGTTGTCGGGAGTACGTGATTCAGCATTCCCGCTAGAAGTAATTTTCAGTAATAGAAGCGTCATGCCAGCAGGCCAGATTCAAAGGGAGGCCAGAAAAATCCACAGCCTGCTGACCTGTGCGCACTCACACCTCCCTGCTCTCTCTGCAAGTGCATCAGTAAACAGAGCTGGCTCACCTAAATCACCATACTTCATACCAACCATCTAGGCTAAATGAATGCTGAAGGGAAGCGAGCAGGCATGCCCCTGCGATGCTGGCAGCTACGGCATCTCCCACATGTTGCTAAAAGGGACTCCAGTGGGGCTTCCCCTGACACCCAAAGGCTGCTTCACAGTGCCAGTGCAGGAGCTTTCCTGTTTTGCTGAGAAAAATGCATCTGGCACGTCTTCAAGGGGCAGAGGAGAACAGTTCACGCTGCCCCTTTGCAATAAAGATGAGCAGGAAAGGCTACGGCAGGCTGCCCCAGCTCCGTGGGCAAGGGGCTGCAGGGAGACAGACTTCAGGCCCCGCGTCCATCTCCTCAGCTCTTCTTTAATCCCCTGGCCATCGGGCTGAGAATAATTTAGCCGTGGAGTGTCTAGACAAGGAGTGGATGTTAAGATAGGGATAAAGCCACAGGGGCAAAGCTGGTTTGGGGATAGATGAGGAGAAGAGACTCTGGCTGATAGACACAGATGGGAAGAGCTCGAAGAGGAGAAGGATTAGAGGCCTGGGAAGGTTTTCCTGGGAAAACGTACTGATGAGCCTGTCCATGGAGGAGAGGAGCAGGAGGGGTGCTGCTGCATGCACCGAAGCATTTGGATGCTGCTGCGACAGTCACAGCCTCAAAGCCGAATGAAGCGGAACTGGGCTGCATTGCCCCTACTTCTCCCCTGCCACGGCGGAGGAACGGGGACACACATACCAGCATGAAAAGGCAACACATCAGACAGTAAACACACAAAGTTTTCAGGCGTGAAGGGTTTAACCTGTGGATCTCTCTGCCACATGGCTACACTGAAACTAAGAATACAGAAATATTTTATAAGGCTTAAATATTTCAATGAATCCCA
>NW_008824939.1:31512-31869 GCF_000699105.1 Pygoscelis adeliae | reverse complement strand
CCCCACAGCCATTCACTTCCGAAGCACCTGCTCCATCCCCTGACTCTCCCTTCACAGAGGTACCAGACGGGACAGAGCTCGCACGGCCGACAGACACATACACGAACACAGAGGAGCGAGACCCACTCCGGAACGAAGTACCAGCACCAGACAGTGACAAGGAGACACCTCTCCACTGGACGTACGGACGGCTCTGACAGACACACGTACAGCCGGGGGAGTGAAGAGACGTAGGCGATGCACTGCACCATGTACCGCGCCGTGCCACGCCGCGCCGTGCAACCCGTGCGGTGCGGTGCGCAGGACCACACCGCGCCGTGCAGCATCCAGCACCGGGTACTGCGCCGTGCCCGGGAC
>NW_008824939.1:16884-30581 GCF_000699105.1 Pygoscelis adeliae | reverse complement strand
CGGACCGGAGCGAGGGCCCCGGTGTGGGGGCAGCAGCGCTCACGGCCCGGCCCGGCCTTCCCCTTCCCTGCAGGGGACCTCGTCCTGGACGGCTCCAGCACGCTGACGCTGCTCACCCCCACCCTGCAGCACCTCACGCAGGTCTTCGAGCAGCACCTGGGCTCCCGCAACCAGAACCGGGGCTTTGTGGCCCTGCCCTCGCACCCCGCCGAGACTGCCGCCATCCTCCAGGCGCAGTTCCTCTTCGACGTCCTGCAGAAGACTCACTCCCTGAAGGTCCGTACCTACCGTGGCCGGGGATGTGAGGGGCCAGGGGTACTGCAAGGCCGGCCAGCAGAGGTGGCCGGCACAGCTGCCTGCTTCAGAGTAGCCACCTTTGGTGCCCACTGACCTCCTCTTACGTGCGTGCTACGTGGGTTGGATAGCTCTCGCAGGGCTGTTGCATGGAGTCATAGTTCAGCATGATAGTGTGTAGCTACTTCATCTAGGATCAGCCATGCAACTCAGCGGAAAGTTTTTCAGAGTTAAAAACAGGGGCAGCAGGGGTTAATTATGTTCTGACCTTGGTAAGCTGTTGACATTGTTGGGAAAATTATTATTTCCTGAAATGCTTGAGCAATTCAGGCAGTATCTGGCAGCTGAGCACAGCTGAGCGCTCCCTGAGTGATGATTGATCTGCATGAGGCAGCAGAGCCGGGGTATTTGAGCAGAGCGGTTAGACGTTGTATACACCCACTACTCTGACCTTCTCCTTCTTATTTCTGAGTTTTACATGCTCCTGCCTGGGCAGTGGTTCTGGTTGATCTGTTTCACAGCATGGGACATTGCAAGTAACGTGTCCTTGTTAATTTTAGGAAGGCTGTAATAAAGATAAAAGTACAGAGCTAGCAATTCTTCAGGGGGCTTTTTGAAAGGTGGCACGTGTTACGAGGCTGCACATGATTATACTGGGCACTGCTAGGAGAGTAGTAGAGGTGAAACGAGCCTGAAAGGGGAATTAGCAGCTGTTGTTAGGTTCCACAGCGGTGCTCAGGAGGTGGTGTGGCTGAGCACTCTGGCCTGCGATGTCTTTAAAAGTGTTTTCCGTATGAGACAGATTGGAGAGATTATGTGAATGTTGTTGGGAGGGTTTTGTAGCAGTGTGCTGAGGGTGGAGATTGGAGTGGGGCCCAGAGCCTGTGGAGAAACACGGGTCCCCTGGCAGGAGGAGGTGGGGAGGGACGCTGCAGTCAGGAGGATGTTGTGGTGAGTGCTTGTGTTAACTGAAAAATGGGCTCTTTCTGTAGCAAGCCTGTAAAGAAGGGGAAGCTACCCATTGTGGTGCGGTAACTGATTTGCTTGGAGAAACTAATAATTTGTATCAGCCTGATCAGATTCTTAAGACAGTGGAGGGAGAGGAGACGGTCAGGACACAGAGCAAGGATGGCATCTGAAATTAACTTTGCTAAAACTGATCATCAGAGCTTCCCAGTGCAAGCTTCCCCTACAAATGGTCCTGTTCGACATGCCGCATTAGTGCTGGCAGGCAGTGGGCAGTGATTCATTACAGGGCTGTAACTGTGGAAGCGGTAGTGGTGACGAGACCTTGAGATGTCTGTTCTGCACCTGATGAGTCACTTCTGCGTGAACATGGATGTAGCTGGCAGAGATGGTCTCTCCAGTTGTACTCTGGTGTCTGCATTGGAAGTGTTAACTACTTCATTACTCACTTTCTCTGAAATACTGTGTATGCACTGTCCGTAGAAAGCATAAGAAGCTGGATTTAATAATCTGCTTTGCGGTACATGAACACAGCCTAACTACCCTGTGGTGAAAGAGCCTGTGGCTGCACTACAGAATACAGAGAGGAGGTTTGCAGGTACCTCAGTCTAATGCAAACAGTGTCTTGGAGACCAGCTCTGTTTTCCATTGTATCTGCTTGTGATTTGCCTTATTTGGCCTGTTCTGGTGAAACGCACATGTACACCTCCCACCAGTGTGCTAGTTCAGCTCAGTTGCTCAATAAACATAGCTCCAGCAGTTAGATTTGTCTTTATTTAGTAGATTTGTTGGTGGTGGCTGATGAGGAATCCAGCTGTCAGACCTCCCTGTGGTTCTGAAAGTGGTGAAGTCACGTGGGCAGGGGAGAAGAAAAGGAGCTCTATGGTCTGGCAGACCGTGGTCTTGTGCTACCTAACGTGCTTTTCTCTTTGACCTCTGTTGAACTATGGGGCCAGGAGACAGCACTGATACCGGCATCCAGGGAGAGCTTGTTAGTGAACACTCGAGCTGTAGGGGGGGCCTGTTCAAGGTGCTGCGGTCGGTGCATCGGGAGGGCAGTATGCAGCACAAATTGAGCTTGACATGAGACTTCTCTTCTGATTTCTCTAGCTCATTCATGTTCCAAACTGTGTTTTGCAATCTGCTGTGAAGATCTTCCCTTTCAAGTCCCTCCGGCATCTGGAAGTAAGTATAGGAGGCAGAAGTGGCTTTGAGTCTTGCTGTTTGGCTTTTCTTGACTTAGTTTTGTGGTTGCAGAATGCCTCTATTCCTAAAAGATGGGTAGGCTTTTGTGGCTTCCCTAGAAGGCTAAGTCTAAACTCCTGCAACACTTGCAAACAACTCACTGCAACACTGAGCAAAGGCTGGAGTGTTAGGGAGGGAGGCTCCAGCAGGGAAATGGGAGATCCCTTGCGGAGATGGGCCTGAGATGGCAGCTGCTCTTACACTGTAATATTTTGATTTATGTTGTCCTTACTTTCTCATCACTGCTGCAGTTGAGGTCTGTCCCTCCACACTGCCTCCGGGGACTGCGATTTGTCTATTCTCAGCTGGAATCTCTAACCTGTTGCAAATGTATCAGTACACTGGAGGTGAGTGCCTCTACACTGCTCGTGGGGAAAATTGCAAGAGCAAGGCTGTCTTGATCCTACAGCCCTTCACATGGGGAAGATGTAGGAGACAGTGTTAACTATCTTATCAGTCCACGTTGTATATGGCTTTGTCTCCCTTCCCCGTTCTGGGGTCCTGCTCCTGACTCAAACAGTGTTGAAGTATTCCCTCGTTGGATACATGTGTGCTCTGTAGTCTCCTTTTTAGCTGCTTGAGAATTTCTGGCTCTGGCCAATATTTGTATCAGCTAGGTCTGACACTTCTCTGTGTCTGGCTGTTACCAGCTTCAAAGGCCTGCAGCTGATCAAGGTTTATTTCATTGTACCTCAGCAGACTTAAATTAAGATCTGATTGTCAGAGGGAATGCTGTGCCCCAGTGTCTTATCTGCACTGGTACCCAGCAGGTTTCTGAGACGTGAAGGCAAGCTCCAGCCACAGAGAACTGAGTAGTGTGGGCTGAGCTAGCCCTGGGGCTCTGGGCTTCTGTCTGTGGCACAGAAGCAGCTGCCTGCTGGGGAACAGGGGCTGCTGGTAGGGAGTGCTTTGAGAGCTTCTTTTGTCTGCCAGAGCACGAGTTGTTTGGCCAGGGCGTGTGTATCTTACTTCTGCTTTGATGGAGGTCTGAAAAAGGTTTTGCTAGCATGAATCTTTGTGCTTAGTGTTCAGAGCCTATGAATTGTAACATGTTAGGTTAACTATTGACACTTGAGTGTAGAAAGCAAAAGCGTCTCCCCTTCTTTCTAAATATCTAGCCATGGAATTCCCACCACCTCCAAATACTTGAATTAGTGACATAAAAGTCATTGCCACTCTAGGCAAGGCAGGGTCTGTAAAGCACAATATGCCAGCCTTGTTCTAGACTAGCTGTTCTCCTGTGTTCATCTGCTGTTACTGTAACAGCTAGTACTCACCAAGGAATGGCTCCTCACTTCTTCCTAGGAAATCATTTCAGCATGTGGTGGAGATCTGAGCTGTGCTCTCCCGTGGTTGGAATTGCAGACTGTGAACTTCAGCTATAACTCGATCACTGCCTTGGATGACTCGCTGGTGAGTGGGGCATCCTTCCTGCATGACTGAGGGGAAGAGAGGAGATGATCACAGCAAAGAACTGAGTGCTCCTTTACTGATACTGCTAGGTCTGGGTGGGAGGGAGTGGGCAGTGTTAATTTTGCTGGCCTCTCCCAGCAGGCCATGGTTTCCATGCTGCCATGGAGACATTTGTAGGATCTGATCTGGTATCTTTTTGTCCTTCAGCAATTACTGAATGCTCTGAGAGTCTTGGATTTGAGTCACAACAAGATCCAGGATTGTGAGCACTATTTAACGGTGAGTATCTTGGGCTAAGCACCGGAGTTTCCTTGTACGGAGAATGCTGTAATCATTGACCATTGACCTGCTAGGTGAAGTATAACAAAAGAAATTGGAGATGTGGCCCAGCAGGCATGTGATTTAGAGCTAGTGCTTGCAGCCTTGAAACTGTCGTCCGGTATGTGCAGCCCCTGTGCCACTGAGGCAGAGAAGGCAGTGTTCCTCATCTGCTCTAAGACAGGAAGGTTAGTTGTATATACACTGTAGATACACTGTATGTATCACTTGGCACTCCAGCGTGGCCAAGTGATAAATACAGCGATACATACAGTGTACACTGTATGTACAGTCACACATGCAGCGTGCACTCCATTGTGGCCAAGACTTCACTGTGCAGCAGGTGGGAATTATGTAGCCAGGCGTGGGGCTGTAGAGACTTGCTGTTCAGTTTGTTCAGACTGCCAGTAGCATTTCCTTCTCACTCTCAGAAATCTCCTGTCAGTTACTTTAGAAAGGTGGTAGTTCATCACAGTGGCATGTGCGTCTCTGGGGAATGGCAATGAAATCCACGCTCTGCTGGGCTAGATCTGCTTCTTTTAAGAGAAGCTATGAAACAGCTTTTCATGGAGTTGGTGGGGCTCACAATGTATCATTCACCATCATCTTTGCAAAGGTAAGAAAGGGCTTCTTTTGGTAGTTCAGTCCTTTTGCTGAGGCAGGGGGTCCAGTCCCTCCTGTGTTCCATTGAAGTTGATGAGGAAGAAGAAAGCTGCTCCTAGCAAATTTTGTAAATCAGTTAGATCATGCTGAGCGCCCCTAGACAAACCATTCCAAATGTGAACATCAAAGTCTTGCTGCAGAAATAGTCTTAAGAAACTCACTTGTTGGTTGACCTTGGTGGGATGGAAAAAATGGTAGGGGCTAGTGCCCTGTCTGGAGTTAAGGGTCAGGCTTTGAGCTAAGGTCCCAATTGATCCCGTGCTGCTCTTGTCTCTGAACAGACCCTTACAGAACTAGAGTACCTCAATCTGGCTTATAACTTCCTGTCCAAGGTGCCAAACCTTGGCATCTTCAGCCGATCCAAGCTGGTGACTCTGATCCTGCGCAACAATGAGCTTGACAGCATTAATGGTGAGCCCACAAGGGAGAAGCATTTCTGAGTTTGAGGCCTTTCTCTCTTCCTCGAGGAGGAACAGAACTTGAAGTCTTGGGCACAGCTATTTTTACTAGGGTTCAATTTTGGGGGAGAGGGGTAGGTGGGAAGTTCCTAAGTTATATCTTCTAGCATGCTAATGGCTTCTTGCTTTGTTTGCAGGGGTTGAACAGCTAGTGAATCTGCAGCACCTGGATGTGGCCTATAACCTGCTGCTGGAACATGCCCAGTTGGCACCATTGTCCACTCTGCACTACGTAAAAAAAGTAAGCACAAAGCCTGATGGGTTGGTAGATTAGAGATGTCATGGTCAGGGGGTGCAACATGGAGACTGTGTGGTAAGAAGAGAGTTTTGAAAGATCAATTCAACTCTTGAGCATTCAATTTTAATGCGGGAAGCTGATGGGGGAGCCTTGGAGAGACACCTGTATTTCAGCCTTCATTTTCGGTGACCCCTGCTCAAGCTAACCTTATTCCATATATTCATCCCCACCTCCGTGCTCCCCCTTTCTGATTTTAGCACTGTCAAGTTCAGTAAAGATCCTCCCCTAATCCTATTGTGGATTTGTGTGTTCAGAGAAGCCTGAAGGAGGATAACTGCAGTCACTATAGTGCTTGCGAAGGAAGATAGCCTGCAAAGGACTGTTCTCTCAACACTTCTCAGTCAGTACTGAAAAAGCTTCTAATGATTTAGGGGCATGAGTAGGAAGTACTTTAGTTTCCTTCTCTGTTTGCTGAACAAATTTTGGGAGGCATTGTAAAAGCTTAGTCCTCTCCTGGCTTGATCACTATTCCACTGCAAGGATATTTCCTGAGGCAGAGAGAAAGCCTGGAGCCTGCAAGCAGATTAGGTCGGGGTATATAATATTGCTTCGAATAATAATTTCTCTATTTCCCCCACGCAGCTGCATTTGGAGGGAAACCCATTATGGTTCCATCAGAACCACCGATCTGCAACCCTTGTGCATCTGTCTCCCAGGGCAGCCTCCTCCAGTGTGAGTATTAGCCACGCGCCTTCTGCCCCTGCTGTTGAAGGCGTAAGGTGTTCTGATACTCGGGGCAAATGAGGGGAAAGAATTTCATAAACCTGAAAATTTATTCCAGTGGTGTAACAGTGGTGATTGTTTTGTGGTTTTGTTTTGGGGTTTTTTTTCCAGGTAGAGTAGTTTATCCTTAAATTTTTATGTGGTGTGCTGGCCAGTGCAGACAGAGTTGAATACTGATCTCAGGTTTGCAAGACCTCAGATCATAATAAATCTTCACTGTCTACTTCATCAGTTTTGCTCACTGATGGTCCCAAAACTTTACTCTGTTCCTCCTAGGTAGTGACTATGTAGCTGGACTTTGTAAAGGAGGAACTCACTGTCTTGTCCCACCTTGCCTAATTACATACTCCTGTGGCAGCCATGGCCACTTTTCTTTCTCCCCATCACTCTGCTCTCAGCTAGGTATCATCACTGTTTCCCTTGCACTCTGGTGCTTAGGTCAATTCTTGGTAATCTGATTTTAAATAAAGAAGTCAGCAAAGTCAGCATTCTGGCAATTTAGCAAAGTAAACTTGCTTGCTAAGGGTCAGAGGTGTTCCAGAGCTGGTCTGCCCTTCATATTAGTGGCAAATGGCTGGATTCATTGTCTTCAAACTACATCTTGGAACAAGCTTTCACTGAGCTCAAGTTACTGGAAGCTAGGTAGACTCAGACTGGAAGTAGGGTACAAGCTTTGAGGTGAAAGTGAGTACCTCTCAAAACAATTTGTGAGTTGTTGCAGAATAATCTATTGTATCACTTCTGCGAACTGTCTTGGATATGTTTCTGGGAATTGTAAAGTCTGTAAACAGGAAAACCACGATGGTCCCTTCTGGCCTTATATGCTATTAGGTCAGGTAGCTACAACTAAAGGAGTGATGGATAGGCAGGAACAGGGTTGTTTCTGGTAGTCTTTGCAGTTTTGTGCCAGGGATCCTAACCCTAGGGTGGCCTGAAGGGGAATAGGAGCCAGCAGATGTTGTCCTGAGTATGTGCCAGCCAAATGGAATCTGACTGCAAATGGGTCTCTAATTACAGTTCCTCTTGGATGGGGAGCCACTCTCTTCCTCAGACCTAATGGTAAGTACAGTTGCTGTAAACTGATCTTACTGGCTTTGGGAGTGGGAACTCTGACAGGTTTTTGCATTGTCATGTGTCCTGTTAAATCTGTGTGGGCTGCCTTGACTCTTTGACACAGTTCATTTTGGCTCAGTCCATGCTGATTCCTAGTAATTGTTGGGACTGGCCAGTGTAACTTACTCTGTCCTATGTAGCTTGCAGAACTTGGAGCCTTGCCTGTTTCCTCTTCAGGTACTATGTGGTACTTGACACTTGAATTACACGTCAGCAAAACAAACAGTTACCAGTTTCCCATCTGCTGTTTTTAAGAAAGGCAGAGATTGAGTTAAATCAGAGTGGTCGTGATAAACAATGCAGTCGACCGGCAGAATCTATTGTCACCACGTTGACTGAGATGGTGAAAGTTTGGGGTGAGGGGCAGGGAAGTTGTCAGCCTGAGTTGTGGCTTGGTTACCTTGTCTCCCCTTTGCACTCAGCAGGCAGCGTTCTCTTCTTTTGGCTTTAGCACCTTCCAAGACTTGTGCAAAGTGTGTCACAGTCCATCCACACTTCTACCTCAGAGAAGACCGCACTGGACCGCAGTGCTCTGGACAGTTCCTGTGCTGCAGACTTCAGCGACAGTCAGTCCCCAGCGGAGAATGTGGCTGTCAGGCTTCCTCGGAAGAAAAGCAAGGTCTGAGACTGACATAGCTTCTTAACCATGTAGCTGGCATGTTGGGTGAAGGGGCTGCCTCGATGTGAAAGCTTCGTACAGTGGGATGTGGTCTTGTACTGACTGTGTGGTAGTGAGCCTCTATGCTGCTGTATGTTAGGAAGGGGCTGGGCTTAACGTCAGTCTTGATATACTGGGACAAATGTTTCATGGTGTGCTTCTGCACTGTAACAGCTATGTAACTTCAGCTTGGCAGAGCCCCTCATCAGATGCTGTTTTGGTTGTTCTGGTGCCTCCCAACTATTCTTATCCTGTTTGTTCCAGGGAAAAGTCAAAGTGCGCAGAGCGAGCATTTCAGAGCCCAGTGACACAGAACATGAGCCCCAGGCTTTACCTCTCTCTGCTGGTGAGGCTTGTCTTCTTCCTCAGTAACACAGCAGCTGAACTGCCCACAGTCAGAGGAGTGCTCTGGTGTGGTGACTATTTTCATACTTCCCAAGTTTTCTCTCTACAGGCCTGGTCCTACAGCACCAGAAGGAGATGAAGCGCTTGGACAGCTTCAGAGATCGCTTTGGTGTTGACTGGCTGCAGTACAAGAGACACCTGGAGGAGCGTGACCACGTACCTGTCATCTGTCGTAGCCGTTCTGCAGATGAGATCGCAGGCAGACCTGCTGCAATGGACTTGCAGAGTGAGAGCTCTGACGCAGAGCAAGGAAAACCTCAAGTATCCCAGAAAGAATCCTCTCCTCCTTTGGATGATACTGAGAAGGAGGAAGAGCCTGAAGTACAGCTGCATGAGCCTGTGGAAGGAGAACAGAGAGAAGAGGAGGCAGATGAGCTAATGCTGGGGGAGGAAGAAGAGGAGAAGCCAGAAGGTAAACAGGTCCTTTCACTGCTGTGTTTGAGGGCTTGGGTGATGATAGAATAGATGGATCAAATGTGACATCCCTGAAGCTTTATTGTGCTGCCCAGTATTGTGGGAATTCTAAGGACTTGGGCCAAACAGGCCTTCAGGCCTGCTGTGTGTACTGACCTGTACTGTGTCTTGTTCGGCAGTGGACCTTTGCCAGCCCATGCTGGTGAGCCAAATAGAAGGTGAAGGGGACCCAGAGCCAGACTGGATCTTCCTGCGAGTCACAGCTAAGCATGTGATTGAAGTGGAACTGAAGGCTGCCAGAGTCCTCCACAAACTGGAGCTGAAATGCCTGCAGAAGGTGGAGACCTCCGAGATGAACTGGAAGAGGATGGTGAGTTATGTCTCTCTGTAATCCTTTGGCATCTTAGTCCCTGTGTGGGCCAGCATTTTGGATTTGGGCTTCTGTCAGAGTATCCTGCAGGTCTTTTCCTAGCTCCTGCAAAGCCTGATTGATTGAGCATCTCTTCCACCCAATGCATATGTATCTAACAGCATCTGTATTGCTTAAAGTACCTGTGATAATGCAGCAGAAGCCAGCACCAATTCTGTTCCAAAGCTGGAGTTAAAAAGACAATGGCTGGACTTGTTTCAGTGTGCAGGAACGAGAGACTTCTCAAGAGGAGCCTAAATGAAATGGAGACCTCCTTCCCATTGATTCCTCACTGGGGTATCACCCTGGCCTTGGAGGATTGCACTTTTTCTTAGACAGTGCAGCACTGAGCCTAGTGTGATGTTTAGAAAGCTACTGGTAGCTCAGTGGGTGGCTTTCCATCCGCTCTAGGTGCATGCTTTAGCACTACTAGCCCTATTTTGCTTTTGCGGTTCTTTAGAAAGGGAGCTTGGAAATCTTTTTTTCCTCACGGTAGGACTTTAACATTCAATGTGTGCTTGGACATGTTCATAGGCTTCTCTAATACTGTTTTCCCCAAAAGCTCCAACTCATTTTTTTCTTCCTGCCCTTGTACCTCTTGAATGTTTGTGGCCTGATATTCTTCTGAAATATCTTCGTGAAAAGGTGTTTTGTTTGAAATGCTTTGTTCTTGGCCTTGAAACTTACTGTTATCCTCAGCACTCATGAGCTTTATTTTTATTTATTTATTTATTCATGCCTGTTTTACCAGGCTCCCAAATGCTATCAGCTATGGAGGGCTACTCAAGGCTTACTAAATTAAGTGCTTGTATGGCCACGTTTCAGCCAGATGCAAACAAATGTAGTCTATACTGGATGCTGCGCCCTTTTTCTAGAACTGGTGTTTTCTGTCTCCTGCAGGACCTGGAGCGAGTTTTCCCTGTTCTCACACTGCACTTCAGGTATATTCGCAAGGACCGGCAGAAGCGCAAATATGTGGTGCTTGACGACTGCCCGGAGCAGTGCCTACAGGTAGGGGAGGCTAGAGGGGCCCCTGTTCTCAGAGCACTGTGCATCTGCTGCCCTGTGGCAGCCCATGTCTGGCTTGTAAGCTCGATTTCTCCTGCTGCGCAAATGACCTGTGGAGGGCCCTGTGAGCATGGCCATGGGCAGTGGAGCTCCTGGAGCACAAAGGGTGCTCTCAAGGAGAAAGCCTTGCAGTTTTCTTCCTCTTGGAGAGAGAAGTTAGTAGTCAAGTTAGTGATCCTTACTTGTTGTGCATGTGCAACATAATGTTTCCTGGGTGCTGAGTGATGCGCTAGCCTGTACTTAGCCCTCTGGACAGTGAGAGTGTCAGTGCTATGGTAGCTCTGGTCTGCACAGCTGCTGTAGGGACTCTGGTTTCAAATCCAAGTATTCTTCTCGAGGTACTGTTGTTTAAGTACATTTAAACAAGCTGTTACAGAGAAGGCACAAATAGATGGGACCTTTTGAGACCAGACTTCCAGGGAGAGCCTGTCGATACGTAGATACAAGGCGCAGACCTGCAAAAACAGGTTCTCTTGGTCTTATGCAGTGAAGCTCCGTGCCCTTGGCAAGTCTTGCACAGACCGGCTGTTGTACTCTGTTAGCTGGGAAATGGCCCTGCACTCCTTGCACTCTGAAATGCTGTAATGAGGCATGCGAGAGACTTGCTGATGTCAGAGGCTTGCTTTTATTAGGGCAGTTATAGCTGCCTGCTAGCACTCTTTTCCCTGTGCTGCTACTTTTAGTGTGTCCTTGAAGTGTTGTCCCCAGCTGTTGAGGAGAATCGGCAAAATCAGGACCAGGAGAAGGGATCCACGAAGCTCCAGTGCCTGAAATGCAAGCAGGAGTTTTTGCAGTCCCTGGCTCCCTGGCATCAAGGTCCTTATCCTTCAGAGGTTGGAGACACCAAAATCCTGGAGACCCTAATTGCCTCAAATCAAGGTAGGATGTAGTGCCCATAAGAAGGATGCTTGCTAATGCCCAGGCAGACTGCAGAATGGCAGCTGTGGTGCAGAGCATGGAATGTATAGGAGAGGGTGATGCCTTGGCTGTACTGGAATTAAAACCTGTTGTGGTATGTACTCTCACTTGGCCCGCTTGGACTGGGAAGAGCCTGCCTTGTTCACTAGGAGGAATAAGCCACTGTTTTAAGGTTAAGCAAACAGCACTCCTGTTGTAGGTGGCCTGGGGTCTGGGAGAACATAGGGGTGCTGGAAACGCAGATGGTCCCACAGAAGTCTAAAGTCTGGGAGAGGCCTAAAGGTCATGTAGTCTCTCGTCCTGTTGAAACCATGTTCTGCCACAGAGACTAGTTTTGTTCTAAAGGGCTTTTGCTAATGGAGGCTTCTGGGGAATCTACTCCAGTATTTCAGGTAAAACTTTGGCTGTTAGACATTAGAAAAACAGCCGGAACCCTAACCTGTCTCCCTGGCTGTGATCTTAAGCCCACTCTTGCTTCCCTTATGGGGAATGATTTATTCCTTTCTTTGTACTTGAGGGCCATTGTTCTCCCCCCATGACCAGTCCTGTCTTCCGTCCTCTAGACTAAATAAGCTCAACTCCCTAGATAATTTGCTTGTCAGTCATATCTCATACAATGTTCCCATTTGTCCACATTTTTCTTTGGGTGTCTGAAACTAGATGTGGTATTTTGGCTGAGACATGGCTAGTGCTGAATAGGCATCTTCTGATTGCTGAGTTTTTCAAAGCTCAGTTTATATTTGAAGTGGGGAGTGCCCAGCGTTAGCTTGGAAGATGCTGCTCGTTTGACGAAGTATCCTGGGATTGAAGTACTGCAGTGAGGGCAGAAGTGCTGTCCTGGGTGCAGCACTTTCTTCCACCCCGGGACACTTCCTCCCTCCCGCCAGGGTAGTGGGAGTCCCAAGATCCAGCTGGGAGTTTGCTGTGGTGTGGGTGAAGGGAGCATCAGGAATTGGGATTAGGAGGGATGAGGACAGGTGGAGAAGGGACACTGCATGCTTGTGGTTTGGTTGGCTGGAGGATAAACCAAGCTGGGGATGGAGGTGGCTAAGGAAGGTTGGATTGACTGGTCATGAGCTTGGGCTTCAAAGGCTATGTGAGCACTTGCAGACATGAAGTGGAGGAAAGTCATGAGCCAAAGCCCTGATGTAGTTTCAGTTGCAACAACAGCACACACTGATCACTCTAAATCTGAACAGAGCTATTTCAGGTCCAGGTTGGCACTTACCCAGAATTTCTTGTTGATTTGTGAGGGGAGGTGTGTAGGATATGATTCTGAACGGAGTTACTCAACAAGCTGCTCAAGTTGGTCTATAACTATTGTCTACTTTGAAAGGGATCATTTCTGGTTTGCAGAGGAAAAAAAAGCAGTAAAATCTTGTTGGGGGAGAGCTGTTCTGCTTTTTCTTTATCCCTGATGAAATCTTCTACAGATGCTGCAGCAGCTGTTGAGCCCATAGCCTGTCCCAGTTGTTCCAGTGACCATGTGGTCATCCTGCCTTCAGAGGTGTGCTCCAGCACGCCTTTGCCACCTGGCCCTGACAGCACGAGTGAGGACCTGTCAGACTCTGTCCTGGAGGGAGGCAGCCAGCAGGAGGGCCTGGAGGAAGCACCTGCCCTGGCCAGTGAGAGTGGGAAGTTCTACATCGGCGGGGAGGACAGCTCGGAGATGGATACCAGCAACAGCACCAGAACCATACTGCAGAATGGCAGCTGTGGTGCAGAGCATGGAATGTATAGGAGAGGGTGATGCCTTGGCTGTACTGGAATTAAAACCTGTTGTGGTATGTACTCTCACTTGGCCCGCTTGGACTGGGAAGAGCCTGCCTTGTTCACTAGGAGGAATAAGCCACTGTTTTAAGGTTAAGCAAACAGCACTCCTGTTGTAGGTGGCCTGGGGTCTGGGAGAACATAGGGGTGCTGGAAACTGCAGATGGTCCACAGAAGTCTAAAGTCTGGGAGAGGCCTAAAGGTCATGTAGTCTCTCGTCCTGTTGAAACCATGTTCTGCCACAGAGACTAGTTTTGTTCTAAAGGGCTTTTGCTAATGGAGGCTTCTGGGGAATCTACTCCAGTATTTCAGGTAAAACTTTGGCTGTTAGACATTAGAAAAACAGCCGGAACCCTAACCTGTCTCCCTGGCTGTGATCTTAAGCCCACTCTTGCTTCCCTTATGGGGAATGATTTATTCCTTTCTTTGTACTTGAGGGCCATTGTTCTCCCCCCATGACCAGTCCTGTCTTCCGTCCTCTAGACTAAATAAGCTCAACTCCCTAGATAATTTGCTTGTCAGTCATATCTCATACAATGCAGTTATTCTTGCTGGTCTCCTTTG
>NW_008824939.1:14665-16859 GCF_000699105.1 Pygoscelis adeliae | reverse complement strand
CTGGTGTCTGAAACTAGATGTGGTATTTTGGCTGAGACATGGCTAGTGCTGAATAGGCATCTTCTGATTGCTGAGTTTTTCAAAGCTCAGTTTATATTTGAAGTGGGGAGTGCCCAGCGTTAGCTTGGAAGATGCTGCTCGTTTGACGAAGTATCCTGGGATTGAAGTACTGCAGTGAGGGCAGAAGTGCTGTCCTGGGTGCAGCACTTTCTTCCACCCCGGGACACTTCCTCCCTCCTGCCAGGGTAGTGGGAGTCCCAAGATCCAGCTGGGAGTTTGCTGTGGTGTGGGTGAAGGGAGCATCAGGAATTGGGATTAGGAGGGATGAGGACAGGTGGAGAAGGGACACTGCATGCTTGTGGTTTGGTTGGCTGGAGGATAAACCAAGCTGGGGATGGAGGTGGCTAAGGAAGGTTGGATTGACTGGTCATGAGCTTGGGCTTCAAAGGCTATGTGAGCACTTGCAGACATGAAGTGGAGGAAAGTCATGAGCCAAAGCCCTGATGTAGTTTCAGTTGCAACAACAGCACACACTGATCACTCTAAATCTGAACAGAGCTATTTCAGGTCCAGGTTGGCACTTACCCAGAATTTCTTGTTGATTTGTGAGGGGAGGTGTGTAGGATATGATTCTGAACGGAGTTACTCAACAAGCTGCTCAAGTTGGTCTATAACTATTGTCTACTTTGAAAGGGATCATTTCTGGTTTGCAGAGGAAAAAAAAGCAGTAAAATCTTGTTGGGGGAGAGCTGTTCTGCTTTTTCTTTATCCCTGATGAAATCTTCTACAGATGCTGCAGCAGCTGTTGAGCCCATAGCCTGTCCCAGTTGTTCCAGTGACCATGTGGTCATCCTGCCTTCAGAGGTGTGCTCCAGCACGCCTTTGCCACCTGGCCCTGACAGCACGAGTGAGGACCTGTCAGACTCTGTCCTGGAGGGAGGCAGCCAGCAGGAGGGCCTGGAGGAAGCACCTGCCCTGGCCAGTGAGAGTGGGAAGTTCTACATCGGCGGGGAGGACAGCTCGGAGATGGATACCAGCAACAGCACCAGAACCCCGGAGCTGAGTGGCGAGCATGACGGCACTCTCCATTCCAGCTCCCGCAGTTCAGATGGGGGCTGCGGTAAGAAGGAGCTGGGCATGAAGAGCCAGTACTTGTCCCTCAGCCACACAGACACCAATGGGGGCAGCTTGATGGGGAGCTACCGTTACAGTGTTTCTCGTGGGCCCACTCCTTCCCAGCTCTCTTTGAACTCCGAGTCCGAGGAAACATGGAATCTCAGTCCCGGTGAGTGTGTAGGAGCTGTGCAGGGTTTAGGGGTGTTGGGCTTTATCACTGGTGCTTGCAGGGTGCACTGCCTCCTGTTTAACGGGGAAGGGGGAGGTCATCAAGCACAAGCAGCAGTGACCATGGTTCTTGTGGGCAGAGTTTTTAATTTCCCTCTCTGTTCAATCCTCATGCCTGAAGGTAGGGAAAACTGAGTCAGCTCCTAATCCCTAGTATTGCTCAGACTGTGAGTAATAGGGACTTGTTCTGGGAGATGCACTGCTCAGTTATGGACATAGTGGGTTCCTGTGGCACCAATGAGCTGCCAGCTGGAGCATTACCTTTAGAGAATAGTATGCACAATTGCTCTGTCTTTGTTCTCTCACTTAAGTGCAGTGTGAGGCTGGTGTGTTTGTTGGAGGCTCTGGCTAGTGGGTCTACAGTTACTTGTGCTTTCCTCAATGGTCTTTGTGAGCTTCAGATGACAAAGCCTGTCCAAAAGAAGAGACTCTGTGCTGGCTGTGTGAGGGCTATCGTGGAAGATAGTGGTTACTAGGAGGTCCACAAATGTTTTTTGTGAAGGGCCTTGGATTTCTGATGTAGCAGACTGCCTTTGCTTGGGCATCAGCTTGTGATTTACAGAATAACTGAAGTTGGAAAGGAGCTATGGAGGTTATCTGGTCCAGCCCACCAAGTGACTCTACTGCAACTGCAGTCTAGTCCTGATTTTCAAATCCATCAGCTTCTTGATCTATAGAGATCTTTGCCAGCCTTTCAAGACTGCTGTGCCTCTGAAGAGGAGTTGGTGTAGGACCAGTGTTTAGGATTGCCATATTCAGTCTTGTACACTTGAAGTGTGAGAAATAAAGCAGTCTCCTGTTTTGGGTCAAATCGAAAGGTCCCAATTTAAAACAGCCCATGAAAAAGTTC
>NW_008824939.1:2949-14642 GCF_000699105.1 Pygoscelis adeliae | reverse complement strand
AGAAGCTGATTAGTGTTTCTGGTGGAGAACAGGCTCCGCTGGGAAGTGTGTACTCTCAGGCAGTATCATGGCTATTGTATAAATTATTTGGTCATACAATTGCATGACAAACCTAATTATGTTCCTAAGCAGTTTTATTGGTGTCTTCCTCAGTCCCCTTTAGCCTTACTACAGTTGAAGTCAGAGTTTAAAAAATTGACCTGAGCTGACATCAGCTGAAATGAGAAATGTCTTTCGGGCTTTGTGATGAAGAATTGTCCTCCTGCCAAATCTGGCAGCAAAGCAGTGTCCTCCTGTGACTAAGCTGAGCATAGGTTGAAGATGGGTTAGACCAAAGCTTTGTATATCTGAAAAAGCAAGTGTTGGAGTCCCCTCATGTGTCCACGTTGAGACCTGTGGCCTGGAAAGCCCTGGCTTTGGCCCTTTGTCTTGAGGAGAGACTTGATGGAAGCAGGTGTGCAGAGGGGGTGACACTGCTGCCCTGGTGCCAGTCTGCATGCTTGGGCAGCATCCGGTCAGTGGGCAGAGTGTCAGTCCTACCCTTTGCTCTCCTCAGCTGTAAACGGCATCCCGAACACAAGGGACTTCCGTTCTGTGGATCATCGCCTGAAGCTGTACCTGGATATGGAGGTTTTTGAGGAGAACGCTGAGGAGTTCCAGTGCTTCCTCAAGGTGAGCTCCTGCAGCACCACTCCTTCAGCTCCTTGGCTATCCTTCCAGCCACCCTGCAAGTCCTGCTCTGGGGTAGCATCCCAGAGACTGTGAGGTGTGAAGGGAGCTGAAGTGTGTTTGAGTCGGTCCTTTCCATGGGTGGGCTGGCAAGGAGCAGGCCAGTGCTCACACCCAACCTCTCTGTGCTCTAGGTGGTCATGGTGAAGTTTGGCCGACAAGGAGAGTTCGTCTCAATCCTGGTTGCCTCTGATCTCAAGATTTATGTGCTGGAAGTCACTGGGGTTATCAGGTGAGGAGAATGGTGGCAAGTGAGACCCTGCAGCAAGGCCGTGAGTGCTGGGTAGTGCCAGCCTGTGCTAGCCTTACCCTGGAGGCGTGGTGACATGCAAAGGCTCCTCTGGCAAACCCCCTTGCTGCAATCTGATGTGGGAGAGGAGATGGGGCACCCTGCTGCAGCTGAGGGCTGTGCTCTGTGATTAGGGGACAACCTGCAGACTGGCTGAAGAAGAATGACTCTCACTACCTGTCTGATATTTCCCATCTGGAAGTGGGACTCTGCCACCAGAGCTTGCGAATGGAGTTTGAGAACCCAAAAGCCTCCTACAATCTGCTGATCCGGAACCAAAGCTGCTGTGACCAGTTCCTGCAGACCCTGACATGTAAGAGTAGAGCTGTAGTCGGGGGGGCGCATGGAGGATTTGGAAGATTTGCTCTTGGAGAGCTACCAGGACAGCTGTAGTTGGATGTATGTTGGAAATTCACTTCTTGCCAGCTCAGAAAAAAGTTGGGGGAGAACCCCACTGGCATCATAACTTCCAGTGCCTCTCTGTAGACTAGAGAACCATCCTGAGCTGTTATGTACTGCCCTTGGGCTTGCAATAAAAGAATTCTACCTTCTCCCCCTCTTTAGATCTCATGCAAGAGCTGCCTGCTAAGCACAGGAGTAAGGTGAAGGAAATCCCCACTGTGGAAATGAATCCACAACATCGGCTATGGTAAGAACAGCCTCTGAGAGGTTGGGATTTCAGATAGAAGAGGATGTCTGCTTGTCCAGCAATGCCTGGGAAGCATAGTGCTCAAAACGGGGCAGCACAGGAGGAGGCACCACTAGAGTGGCAGCCAGACCTACATGACAGGTTTAAGGCATCTGGCTCAGGTGCCTGCTGCACAGGGGGTGAGCAGGCAAAGGGGTGTCATGGACTGAGCAAGGCTGCACAACTACAGCTCTCCTGGAGGAGCCTGAGCAGAATATAACGGAGGGAGGAAAAGGGGGAAGCATAGAGTTGTCTCTTCCCTTGCGGGAAACATTTGGTTCCTAGCTGGCAAGGTGGTGGGCAGAGTAACAGGAGAGAGAGGAGTTTGGCAACATCTGGAAGAGATGGGTCCGTCCCATCCTCAAGAGGACAGTGAACCGTAGCTAGCTCACAGCAAGTCTAGACTGGAAACAGAGCGATTCCTTGACTGGCCTGCTGTTGTATCTCCTCTAGGCCTCTGCTGGACTCCAAGACCATAGATTCTGCAGCTGCAAATGACGCTTGTTTCTTCTACCTGCTGGCCTACCTGATCCAAGGTACAGGAGATCTCAGTAGCCAGGTGTCTTATACCTTGTGCTGTCTGCTTACTTGCTTGTGTTTTTAGCGTACAGTCTGTGGGAACAGAGCTGGGCCATTGCAGCAGAAATGGGGTGGGGCCATGGGTGAGGGCTTTTTTTTAAGTGCTGAGACATGTAGGATAGCAGCATGCTTCTTCCTATATACACAGTGAGTCTCCCAGCCCTTTTTGATGTGGAAGTCCAGGCTCTAGGGAGCAGTTGGCCTTGCACAGCAGGTTTGGTGACAACTCAGAATGGCTTCTGAGAAGCTGGAAACGATGTAAGGACTGGATCGTTGCCCTGAGCTGGGGGAAAGCTGAGGGGTTATACACATAGCTGGTTTGTGTGAGGAGCTGAAACGCTCCTTGGTTTGGGAAAACAGAAGCGGGTGTCCAGAACTTGAGACAGTAGGACAGGAGCAGCCTGCTGGAGCCTACCAAGTTCTGTCCCAGGGCTTGCTGAGGGCCAAATGTGCTAAACCTGGGATTTGAGTCTTCAGTGAACAATTCCAGTGTCGTCTTAGCTTGGGACACTAAAAAAATCAACCTAGCTGTTAATCACATTCTGACCAATTTGTTACTGTTCTTTCATTCTGCTTCACCATTGGCCATTAGGGAGGTATGAGAGAACGAGAATGAGAAGGAATCTGTGGGAAGTATGTTTATTGCTCTCCTCAAGCTGAACAAACAGTCAGTGGGAGGGAGAACTTAAAGTGCGTTGTTTTTTGTTTTTTTTTACTCTACAGTTTTTCTCCTTTTTTAGAGTATGGTGCCCAAAACTGGACACAGTTCCAGCTGAGGCCTCACTGCCAAGTAGACAGGACTAATTAAACATCCAATTTCTGATATTCCTACTAATTCCCAAGAGTGAGATGTGACAAGAAAAGCAACATGTTGCTGTAGCAGCTTGTGATCCCCTGTGACTTCAGCCAGTTCTGCTAGTGGTTCCCTATTTCTGTGCATCTGACTTATTCCCAAGTTCTAGTGCTTTTCTTTTGCACCCACTGAATTCAGCTGGATGATATTTATGCTCCCTACAGTTTATCAAAACTACTTTGCTTCCTGCCATATTTATGATGCATCGCAACTTGGTATTAAACTTTATGCATGTGCTCTCTGTTCCAACCATCAGATATCTGCAGCCAGACGAATTCGGGCCAAAAAAGGCGACCTTTTAGCTGGAGCTGCTGACTTCTAACTAAGGAGTAGTAAAGTGTTGTTTAAGAGGTCGAAGGACTCAAGTGTCTTTTCCTGCCTCACATGAGGACATAGGCTGGACAAGGCTTGCTGGGCGGTGGTCTTTCGTATGCGTGCTCCTGCAATAAGCTTGCATAAGCTGGTCAAGCCCAGCCACATTTAGCTACCCTGCTCCCCCCTCTTCAGTCAGGAAGCTGGATAAGGCTGTTCACCCAGTTACTGTTGCTGAAAAGGGTTTCCCTAGGGGAGGGATGGAAAGCAAAGCTGGTTCTGTGGTGACTCAGGCTCTCAGCAAAGCCTCTCCTATTCCCTCATATCCTTTTAGGGGCATCTGCTTTCCCTGTGACCCTGCTGAGCACCCGAAGCATGCTGTTTCTGCTGGAGGAGAATCACCAGTGGCAGGTGCAGCCCTCCTTGGATGAAGACCATGAGACAGAAACGCCTCCTAGGAGCAACATCCAGTTGAAAGAGAAGCAGCCGATCAGCAGTATTAGCAATGTCATAACCTATCGCCTCTGTCCTTGTGACATCAAGCTGATGCTTTATGATGAGGTAACCAGGAGGTGGTCATGGGGCACACAAGATGCTGGGGGCTGGATTGTGCTCGGATCCTGTTCCTGCCAAGAGTGTCTTGGGGCTGTCATCTCCCATCCTAACCTAGGGCCTTGCACCAGAAAGGCAGGGGAGCACAGCTAATTGCTGCTGTACAAAAGTCATGCAGGGACACTTCCACGGCTGGCAGCAGAGAGGGAGGGGGATGTCACTTAGGAATCGGGAGGAGCTGGCAGCTGTGCTGGGGAATAGCGGCTCCGGGCTGATCAGTGCCTTTGAGGCTAGGCCCTGCTTATCCGTCTCCCTCTCTTTCCTCCCTCCCAGGTGCTGAAGGTGGAGAGCACTTGGCACATCCGCACAGAGTGCCCTGAGCTTCTGGTAGAGCTGGTGGAGTGGATTCGCGGGCCCTGGGAGGAGATGTTCTCGATCGAGCTACGGAAGGCTGTGTATGAGGGACTGGAGTGAGCTTGCTGGTTGTAGGCAGGCGGAACTTGGAGTCAAGAGTGCTGCTGTACTGGCAGTGGTGCACAAGTGTCTCCCACTCCCATCTGACCTTGCTGTCCTGTGGCCTCTGCTTTCTACTCTACCCTTGCCCCAGCCCTTTTTGGTGAGGAGAAGGAGAGCACATGATGGTCCAGACTGCACAGTCACTCACTTGCACTGGGCTGGCCATGGAAGGAGGAGGTGGAGGGTGTTACCTGTAATACTGCATAAGCTACACAGTTTTAACGTGGCAGTGTCTGCTAGTCTCCTTCAGGGTCATACAGAGTGTCACTGAAGGAAGAGGGGAGCCAGGCCAGAGCATGTTCAGTGGGACGTGCAGTGGTACTAGGCAAACAGCAGGCCAGAGGCAGTTGGGTGCTGCGGTCTTTCTAGCAGGTGTATTTGCTGCCTTCCTAGCTGTCTCTGAACAGCTGCCATTATCTGCTGCTGATTTTTTTTTTTTCTTTTCCTCCCCCTCCCTCTTGTCCACAGCTTCCCTAAAGCTGCCTGCTTCAAACAGGAGCCTGATTGCACAAGGGGATGAGGCTTGTTGTACTAATAACCCCACAGAGAGCCTTTACCTGCCTGCCTGGCGGGGCATGGCTCAGTCTGCTGCTGTAGTCTTTCACTGTCACTGGGGTGGGAGGAGCTGTGAGGCTCTTAGCACAGAAATGTGTTGCTCATCGCTTAGGGGTCAGGACCCTGGTGGGCACTGGCAGGTAAAAGTGAGGCTTAGGCTTTTCTGAGCAGTCCAAAAGCAAGAGTCTATTTTAACATGAGTTTTACTATTTTCTATTGTAATAAAAGCTTATATTTATTGAATTGTCACGTTTTCCTTGTTTCATCCTCTTGCACTGCTGTAATGTCTTTGTAAGGTCTTGCATACTAGCTTTGCAGCAGCTCAAGGGTTCCCCAACATCTCACAGGGTTCGAGCCATTCTCCCCCTCCTGTTCAGGGTGGGTGCTGATGGGCTGCTAGACTAATCTTCTCCACCTGCCTGGCTCCCAAGCAGCAACCAAGGAACAAGGCCCAAACAGGATTAGACTGACAGCAGGTACTGGTTGTGTTGCTCACCTGAGGGCAATTGTCACAGGAGAACATCCTGTGGGCTTCCAGCCCCAGCAAGTTGCTTACTGGCTGTACAGGCCCTCAGAGACACACCTCTCACAGGAGCTGTTGCTGCTGTGGCTGTGGGAGTACCTGCCCCCAGGTTCTTCCCTGTACCAGGCTTTACCTTGTCTCAACCTCTCCTGCACAGAGTTAAATGCAGCTGAAAAAATGCCGCTGCCTGGCCTGGGCTTGCTGTGTCACAGGGTCTCTGCACCCTGCCCGGAGAAGAGCAGGTGGAGATGCTGTGTGTGGTGTTTTGATGCAGCTGAAGCTCCCTGTTGGGGTGAGCAGAAATGGGCCTGTTACGTTAAGGTGCTGCCAGGTGGGATCTGATACCCCAAGCGGGGACCTTTACTGATGGTTGTTTTTCCCAGAGCAGTGTCTGTCTTGCTATGAGTGTTCAACGCACAGTTTCAGGGCAAGTTTTCTGACTGCTGAATCCTTAGTGACAAAACCTCTATTTTATGGTGAGATGATCTTGATTTCTTTGAAGACATGTATTTGTCATTCAGTGACCTGACGCCTGTTTTCTTTGGATACTGAGCATGGCAACTCTGTGTGACAGTCTCTACGACATCCAAACCTTCCACATACCCAAAGTTGGTGTCTGTGGCTTCAGCTTCTTTCACCTAGAAAACAGCAGTGACTGGGTCCCACGGCATCGCACTGCTCCAGTCTCACCTGGACAGATGAGATAAAGTTTTCCTCCCTGTTCAAACCCAGCTATGCCATCCTCATGGCCTTAGGAGAGTGGGAAGTTCAGTTTCCATACTTTGTAGTGGTCTGAAGGCCAACTCGCAGTGCACAGTTGGACACTTTCTTGGAATAGCTGTGCTATTAGACTTTCTCCTGTCACTTCCAGGAGCAGTTGAGTTGCTGAAGGCCCGCAGTGGCTGATATTTTTATCTAGCCTTCTATAGACTTGATTGACAAGATCTATACTGTCTTGAGGCAGATGTCACAATGCATTCCACTTTCTCCCCTCTTCCTAAATGGGTATATGGCTGCTGCTCTCCGTTCCTTTGGAGCGATCTCAGATCACGAGCGGGTGTGAGTTCAGTGGAAGTGCTGCCAGCACCTAGTACTTTGTCCAGGGGAAGGAGTCTGAGAGAGCTGAGCCAGTAAAGACCAGTAAGGGTTTTCTGTCTTCATCTTGCCATTTAAGAAGCTTGTGTAAGTACTGTCTTCAGCTTCTATAGCTGTGTTTTTCACAAAGGGTAAGAGTCAAAATTGGAGTTACTGGACCAGCTCGTTGATGTCTCTTCGGCGTAAGCTGATCCCCTGAGAAAGCCCATCCCCGGAGCTTGCTTTTTCCATCTTAGCTGAGCTGCACCTTTGCTCTGCCATGCCAGTGTCTGGATATGTGTTGAGGGGCCTGACAAAGTGTCAGTTTGCCAGAACCAAAGCTTTCAGCTGTGTGCCTGTCCATAGCTCTTCTCAAGCTCTTCCTGGTTTTTACTGCAGAAGTGACTACTCATTTGCTTCTGCTCCTTGCCATGTCTCTGCAGGTCTGTGCCCTCAGCTCAGCACTAGCCTCTTGGTCCAGTTAACAGCTCCCTGCTCTTCTGCATTCCTCCTGCTGCTGACAGGGGAGCTCACATGTGCTGCCGCAACCTGTCTCCTGCCTCTTAATGAAACACTTGCTTTGTTTTCCCTTAGGGTTTTGTCCCAGTTGTTACCAGATTAACCCCTTTGTGGTTAATTTGTGATTGTGAACACTTTACTGTGGGGCACTTACTCAAAGGCACTCCTCGCGCTAGGCGCAGCGATAGGATTAACTGGCCTCATCGCATCAGCTGGGTGTGTGGAAGGGCTTCCCCGACATGCTCTTCCACTCCAGCACTGCAGGCAGCCCCAACTGATGGCCGTGCAGGATAGGGACTGCATAGGAGAGCCAGGGTTTGTGGAAAGGTGTGACATCTGTTGAACCAGCTGCAGAGGTCTTCTGCCTGTCACAGCTCTGAGCATGCAGTCCCCCAGCTGTGCTCTTAGACACTCTCAATTTTTCCCCTCCTTCCCCTTTCCTTTTCTGGGTGCACTTGACTCCAGTGCTCAACTGCTAGCATGGAGCAAGGCTGGTCTGAATCTCAGCATTTCCCTGCCTGCGTCTGCCTGGAGCAGGCTCTTCTTCAGGTGTGTGTAGCTGGAGGGATGCCTAGGTCTGGGGTGGCCACAGGGCTCTGGAGACAGGCTGCAGGCAGCCCCGGGCAGCTGTGGGCTCAAGCTTCAGGCTGGCCATTGCCATGAGCCTGAAGCTACCACAGCTTTTCCGCAGGCACATACCAGCCCTGCCTTACTTTGCTGTTCAACTCATCGATGAAAATGATGCCTCAGTCACAGGTTTGGCTATTTCAGTGCTTCCTACTCTGTGTCTCTGCGCTCTAAACCAGTGCTTCCTTGAGCATGCATAGCCTGTGGGTTAGCTGTCAGCCCCCTTGCACTGTCTAACTAACAAGGCCTTGTTTCTAATCAAACCGGCTGACTGGAGGGACTGGTCGTTTACTTCTAGCAGAATAGCCCTGCTGGCCTCATCTCCAGGGGACAGGAGATGTAGCAGCAAAGGGCACACATTCCCCATGGCTCGCAGACCTGCCTGGCCAACTTCATCCCTTCCGCGGGTGCCAACGCTCCTTACCCAGCTTATAGAGCCGTGTAAACTCCTTCCCTTTGGGCTGTCCTCCAGCTTGGCTGGCAGGGGAAGAGCAGTGAGCACAGGCTGAGCAGTACCGCACTGCCACGTGCGGTACCGGGGTGCTGGCAGAAGTCAGCACCCAGGAACTGGGAAGGAGACCCTAGCAGGAGGGAGGTGAGCAGGGGCTGTGCCATGTACCCCCCACTGTGCTTCATAATCAAGCAGGGAGGAAAAGGAAGGGGACTTTATTTTGAAGCCATCCCAGCCTTCTCTCGGCTTGCGTTAAAGGGGACGGTCATTGCCCTTTGCATTCCTGTGACAGAGCGTGCCTCTGCCTGTTATCAGAAGGTTATTAAGCTAGTTGTGGAGCTGTCCTGTATCAGGACAAACAGTCCCAAATAGAGCCGTCTGCTCCCTGTCCCAGTGCCAGCCGAGTTGTTTAATCTGGGAAGAGCATGTTTGCTGCTGAGGACTCACGCTGCCCACCTGCAGCCCTGCCTGCCTGCAGCCCTGCTTGGGAATGGTGGAGCTAGCTTGCCCCTTCCTCGTCCAGCTGCCGAGCCCTAGCCGGGCAGGGTCCACGCCGCCCCACAGCAAACATGCCTGGGGCGCCTGGCCCTGCCATCTGCCGCGCTGCCACCATCCCAGGAAGCAGAGGCAGTCATAGCAGGGCCCAGCCCGTCCTGCCCTATCGATTAGAGCAGGAATTGAGAGCCAGTCTGGGCCCCGCGCCCTCCCCGGCACCCCGTGTCCGGCAGCCGATGCAAGGGTCTGGCCATGAAGTTGCTGAGGGTGCCTCCATCGCAGCGCTGTGGCTGAGCAGCAAGCAGGGGCTGCTTGTGGGAGGTCTTGCCGTGCCCCTCCTGAGCTGTAGCATTTGTCCCAGAAGTGGATATTCTCCTTATTCCTGTGCTTATGTTCCCCCTCAGCCATATCTCCTCAGTTGCCGGCTCCCCTCACTCTCACCAGGCCATGCAGCCGCCCTGCCATGTTCCACACACTTGCTCCAGCTCTGGGCTCTGCCCCACAGACTCAGTGGTTTGGGGCTGATCCTGTTTTTTGTGGTTGGTGACGCTGCTCCTGTTTCCTCTGCGAAGCTTGTCTCTGAGCCAGACCCCGCAAGGCTGCTGGTCTTGCACATCCTTCCTGCCCGTGTTGGGCCCGGCTCTGTCAGCCTCAGCTGATGTGGGAAGGGATGAGGGTGGGCAACACCCTTCACCCACCACCTTCCTTTCCCGGCTGTCGTGGGTTTACCCTCTGCCCCAGGCTGAAAGGGTGATGCCGCTGCAGGCAGCTGGGTGTTGCAAGCTCGAGATGAGGGTAGAGCCTGGGGACATGCTCTACCGGTTGTGGGGGAAATGGAAGGGCTCTGATGCCAATGGCCAGATGCTGGCAAGCACAGTAACGCCTGTCCACGGGGGGGGGTCTGACACCAGCCTCTGGGCCTGGCCTCCTGAGACAAGCTCTGCCCTGCAGCCCAGGCGTGGGCTGAGCTGTGCTGCACAAAAATGCTGCTGCTGCAGCAGCTGTATCTGGCCCCGGCCCAACAAGTGGCTTCATTCTGGGTGCAACGGCCTCAGTTTGCAGTGCCTCAGTGGGTCATGCTCTCCAGTCTAACGTGAGGCTGCTATGGGGGCTTGTTCTTAACACGCTGAGAACTGGAGTCAAAGGGTCATGTAGGTCCCTTACCCCTGGCAAACTCGTCGGCTGCCTGGGGGTGAAGCCAGGCTGGAGGCGAGACCTGGGGGCGCTTGAAAACTAGTGGTGACTGTGGGGAAAGAAAAGCCTAAGCTGCTTTAACCGCCTGGCAAGAGCAAGAGGTTCAACATAGGCTGTGTGCTGCTTGCCCTCCCCAGCAGGTCCTCTCCAGCCCACTGGGATGCGGCCCTCGTGCTGACAGCCCCCTGCTCTGCTCCTACCTCTCTGTGCCACACTGCGGGTGCTACCTGGCTGCAGCCCCAGGCTCCCTCCCTGGCCCTGAACGCTTCCCTGCATCCTTCCAAAAGCTTGAGTTTCTGTGCTCGGCTTGCTGTCTCCCTGCATCCACCTCCACCTGTTGCTCCTGGCCTGGGATGGAGGCTGTGCCCGGGGGTTGCTCCCAGAGCATCTGCTGCTGGATCTGCAACATGCATTTCCTCTTCCAGAAATGTTAATGCCACAGTTGCGTGCGTGGGGGCGTGATTCAACGGAAAGTGCTTCTTCATGGCCAGGTCAAATCCCCTTCCTTCTGCTGCAGCTCTCCCTCCATATGGCTGAAGCTGTCACCTGGGAAGGACCCACCCATGAGCAGGGGGGAAGGAAGGATTGAGCAAGAGAGCTCGAAGCAGGGCCCTTTCCCCCTTCCTCTTGTGCACACACCTGCGCCCATGTCAGGGTGCAGCATGCTGCTCTGGGGGGCTCCAGTTGCCCTCCGGCGGGAGAGCACCGAGCCTGTGCCCGGGCTGTGCAGGTGCTGGGGCAGCGCCGTGGTGGCTCTTGCTGACTTAGGGAAGCAGCAGGGGAAGCGGCAGGGCTGCTGTTACTCAGTGGGCTCAGAATAACCAAAAACCCACACCGGATGCAGTGACCATGCTTCCCACCCCGCTCCTTGCCCCAGCCGCCTGGCCTCAGCCCTCCTGCAGCCAGCCCCCGGCGCTGCCCGCAGGAGATAAGCAGGGGTGCTGCACCCACCAGTGCCTGCTCGTGGAAACCCTTCTGCAGGAGGGAGCACGTGTTTCAGTGGGGAGAAGCAGCATTCACGAGCTTACACAGATACCAGCTTCCCCCCAGCTATTTGGGTTGCACAAGGCAGCCCGGCATCCCTCCCCGTCCCCACGCAAGGGCACGAGGACAGGGTGCTCTGCCCAGGACGTCATGGGTGTGGTTGGCCCAGCTCAGGGACTAAAACCCCCAGAACCAATTTTGGTAGCACAGAAAGTGAGTGGCCGGGGTGCTCTTGCAGAGGGACAGCCCGTGGCTCCAGGGCGGTAACTCAAAGCCAGTGCTGCCATTGCTCTGGCCTTGGGAGAGCAGTGCTATTGCCCAGGATGAGCAGAGGTGGCTCTCTAAGGGCACATCTGGAGGTGCTGCGTGCTCAGCCCTGGTCCTGCTGCAGGGACCTGGCCTGGGGCACGAGAAGCAGCACAGGCTTCAAAGGATTTGAAGTGCATTCCCACCACGCAGGCACATTTTGCTCCACATTCCCATCATATCTGGGACCACCTGTCCTGCGGTGCCACCGGGTCCCTCCTTTCTTCCATCCTCTCTCTTTCTCTTCACTGGGAGAGGAAGAATTTGGCGTTATGGGGGACAGGAGGTTATTGTGCAGCCGAGTCTGGTGGCCAGAGCGCTGGCTCCCACCTCTCCCTCTGCGGCCAGGCTCACCAGCGCTCCTTCGGAAGGCGTTGCCCATCCCCGAACACCCCGCGGGCTGAGCCAGGGCCCCCGAGGCTGCTGCCGCACCCACCGTTTGGAGCG
>NW_008824939.1:948-1806 GCF_000699105.1 Pygoscelis adeliae | reverse complement strand
CCCTCGGCAGAGAGCTGGGCTCTGGCCACCTGCCCTGTGGGGGGCAGGGGGAATGGGTGCGGGGAGCTCTGTTCTGCCCCGGCCGTGCCTACCGCAGCTCCTGACCCACGCTGCAGACCGTCCCTATGTCATCTCTCCTTGGCCGCTACAGCAGTGCCCACGTGTGTGCTTTCGCTTTCCCTGGGCTTACCAGCTCCTGGGGCTGCACTCCTGCCTGGTCCCCAGGTCTTGTCCCCTGCTCCAGCCCCTCACCCTGGGGCCAGGGCGGTGTGCTGCTGCCAGGCAAGGGCTAGAAGCAGACACAAAGCATCCTCCTTTCAGTGGGGTCCTGGGGGAGAGGGCCTTGCACCGGGGAGATGGGGCTGCAGCAAGACCTTGCAGGGTGCTTGACCACAGGAGGATGGTGGCCCTGATGGGCTGGGTTTGAGTCCCTGGTGCCAGCTCGTGCCACCTCCCACAGCTCAGCAGGCTGTGTCAAGCACCAGGCCATCAGCGGGAGCGCGTCCTGGGTGCAGGTGCTTGTGCTGGAGGGGCTTTTCTGTTTAGGTTGCTTGGGAGGCAGGCTGAGCTAAGCCAAAAAGATCCTCTTATTCTGGACAATAGTGGCGTGCGTGCAGCAGGAGCCATCGTCCGCAGGGACATGCCCTGGCTGGAGGTGATGGGACGGGGCTGGCCAGAGGGCAGGCGAGGCGCGGGGGAGGCTGGGGGCTCCATGGGGACACATCCCTTCTGCTCGCTCCAGGCAGCCCTGCCACCTGCTGCCCTTGCATCAGCTCGTGTGCAAGCTGCTGAAACCGGGGGTGGCGGTGGGGGGTCTGCTCTTGTGTCTTCTTCCTTTGCTGGGGGCGGGGGCGCGGT
>NW_008824939.1:0-846 GCF_000699105.1 Pygoscelis adeliae | reverse complement strand
GCGGGAGCAGGATGCAGACGGGAGCCCGGGGAGGCGGCGCTGGGCAGGGGACGTGGTTTTAGGGAGATGGCTGCCTGCACAGAGCTGTGTTTGTGGACCTGTGGGTAAGGGAAGAGACGTCGGTGCTGAGAGAGGGAGAGGGGCAGAGCTGGGGTGGTGGCTGGTGGTTTGGGGGGCCCGGTGAGGTGCAGCTGGGTTTGCTCAGTGCCTGTTTGCCTGCCCCTTCCCCGCAGGGTTTGAGACAACTGTCTAGCCAGGATGAGCTGGAGTTTCCTGACGCGGCTCCTGGAGGAGATTAACAACCACTCAACCTTCGTGGGCAAGATCTGGCTGACTGTCCTCATCGTCTTCCGCATCGTGCTGACGGCCGTGGGGGGTGAGTCCATCTACTACGACGAGCAGAGCAAGTTTGTCTGCAACACGCAGCAGCCGGGCTGCGAGAACGTCTGCTACGACGCCTTTGCCCCGCTCTCCCACGTACGCTTCTGGATCTTCCAGATCATCATGGTGGCCACGCCATCGGTGCTCTACCTGGGCTTCGCCATGCACCGCATCGCCCGCATGCCCGAGTCCTCACGGCGCCGGGCACCGGCAGCCCGGCGGCACGCATGCCGGTGGTGCGCCGGGGAGCTGGACGGGACTACGAGGAGGCAGAGGATGATAACGAAGAAGACCCCATGATCTTTGAGGAGATCGAGGTGGAGAAGGAGAAGAGCCCGGAGGGTGGAGAGAAGCATGATGGCCGGCGCCGCATCAAGCAGGATGGGCTGATGCGCGCCTACGTCCTGCACTTGCTGTGCCGCTCGCTGCTGGAGACAGCTTTCCTCTTCGGGCAGTACCTGCTGT
>NW_008824938.1:669212-670569 GCF_000699105.1 Pygoscelis adeliae | reverse complement strand
AGGCATTTGGACAATGCCCTTCATAACAGGCTTTAACTTTTGGTCAGCCATGGAGTGGTCATGCAATTGGACTACATGATCTTTGTAGGTCCCTACCAACTAGAACTATTCTGTTCTGTTCTGTTCTGTTCTATTCTATTCTATTCTATTCTGTAAATGAAAGCAACAAAAACTGATTTACAGAAGATTTTCTTTACTTTAGTGATAACCAAGAGTTTACTTTATATTGACATCTGAAATTGGGTGTGCCATTGTGAGGTCCACTTACCTTACTAGGCTCAAGGCCTTAAGTCCTCATGTTGCAAACACTTACAAGTATGAATGCAAAGGAAGGTATATGCACCCTCTAATGTTACACATACGCTTTAGGGACTCTGAAATGCCCTGCAGAGACACTTCTTTCTTAGATGCAGGTGTGAAAGAATGCTTTAAACTAATGTCCTCTGAAGCCAGACTTCTGAAATAGGGTCTGAATATTTCCCATTAAAGTCAATAGGTCTATTCATATAAGTTAAATGTCATAGTATTCACGTAGCTAGGGATCAAGATACCCTATGTAAAATACAGGGAATATGAGCACGGAGAAAAATTTATCATGGGAGCTTGAGGTCAAGAACAAACCTGTTACTTGCTTCTGATGTATTCTTTCAGATTATCTTGTAAAATGTGAGTTTTTAAGTAGGAGGCAATATCAAAGAGCAGATATACTAAACATTATTAAAAGTAAGTAGTATTAAAATACTCAGCATTATTAGTAAGTATTAAAATTTAAAAAGTAAAATATTATTAAAATATTCAGTTCCATAACTAGTGTTGGCTAGATAACTGCAAGCTCACCGTTTATTCTGTGCTCACATAGGAAGCAATGTCATCATATTGTCTCCTTGCATCTAGTAAAAATGGGTTCATAAAGCATTCCAGTGGCTCTGATCACAGTGAGATTTTGACAGTTTCCTCCTGAGGTTACCAATAAGCCAACATGGGCACTGAAGTTACAAGAGGTAGCAAACTGCAGAGTGTATGGGCCTCTTGCAGAATTATTTCCCACATTTTCTGGTGGTGCATCTCAGTAAAAGATCCTCAGATTCCCATTTTGAGGGTAAATTGGGAGCACACAGAAGTAAGCTCCCATTCTTCTTTTTACTGCCTCTGATCACTGGTTTGCTGCCAGCCAGCAGGTAGGGACAGGGATGTGAACAGGTCAGAAACAAGGTCTGAGCCGTGAGGACTGAGGAAAGCGGCTCAATTTCAGGTAAATTTCTTGTAACTAGTCATCTCTTAAACCGAGTCCTGTTTCAAAATGAAGGCAAACTAGGAGTATGTTGACTGTATAATTTAACTTTTAAGTAAAGAGAGC
>NW_008824938.1:646363-669194 GCF_000699105.1 Pygoscelis adeliae | reverse complement strand
AACACCAATTTTTTTACCTCCCACCAGACATCTGGCCAGCACTTTCAATGGACATCAAAATCAAAGTACGACACTCATTCCTGCGACTTACTCAGACAGTATAAGGAGACCAATGGTGCATGGCCTCAGGAAGGTGCTCCAACACTGTCAGTGCTTATTATCCAGCCTGTCCTAGGTTTCCATCGCTTGCTCAGTTGAACAGCCTTACCAGAAAGTTCTTGCATAAATGAATAATGATGGGCCCATCTGCAGATCGATTCCTAGAATACCAGCACAGCATGGGTTGACATTAAATGTATCAAAATAAACAAACATCTGAATCGTCACCCAACTGAATGCTGCAAAGGAAGATCAGAAGTCCTTCTTTGGTCAAAGTAGTGATGAACTGAGTTTTGCTTTAATACTAGCCGTCTCTGTCATATATGCTCTAACCTGATTAAATGTAATTGCCTTGGGTCCTGATTTGATTATTTCACCTCCAGAGTTATTTATGCAACTGAAGTGAATTTCAGATTTTATTCAGTTAAAGTTAATAAAAGATGTACAACTACATAAAAGTTTTAATATTTTGCAAATTAAAAATTTTAATCTTGATAAGCCATAATATTTTAATATCTTTAAATACTCCAGTATTTGTTATTGGCTTATTCCATTGAATGGCAGCATTTAATGTGTCACTAGTTATTTTGATTTCCTTCTGTAAAACAAAATACTCCAGATGATTTAAAATACTAAGAATGATTTTATCTTGAGTTCTGTTATTACAGAAATCTTTTACTCATCTTTTCCAAGACAGCTCCTTCTGCAAAACAAAACAGAACCACACAGACCTCATCATTCTGGAGTGGTCAGTACAATGAGCAATTCTGGCGCCAGAGATAATTTTATCTCACGTTCTCTGCAAACATCATTAGTATTTACAGGCCTCAGCAGTACAAGAAATATGGTGTGGTGTTTAACAGTGTATTAGCAGTGAGTAGATACCTCAGCTTGCCAAACTTTAGCACACTGAAGTTTGGCATGTAAACCCATAGCTGATGTGCATACCAGAATAGAGAGCTTTGACTCTGTTAGAAAATTGGGTTATTGAAAACACTATTTTATTAAGTAGATGTGCATTTTACAGAGCTCAAAAAATTTTACTACAAAAAGCGAGTAACCTGGCTGGCACCATTTTGATAGTGGTATTCACATGTCTGGCGCCACCCCACCACTTTGCTGTTTATTCAGTGTTTTTGAGAGTTGTGTCACACGCTGGTCAATCTTTGAGTAGAAGTGGACACATAAGAACATTAGAAGCTGCAGTGTGTGAAAATTCAGTCCTCTAGCTTTAGGCCTCGTGGTATCTCTATTAAGGCCCAAAAGCAGGTTTGGGGACTAGCATTATCTATGTTACTACTGCACACCCCACTGACAAATGTAAAACTTGGTCCGCTGGCAGAGCTCACCTTATAGATGTACTACAACAGCCTGTGAATTTACTCAGTCAAACCAGTTTTTAACTGTGAGCCAGTTTTAAATGCTAAAACCAGACCAGAACACAATTGCTGCCAGCTAACACCTAAGCATAAACTCCTCCATATATCTGAGCAGATCCCAGCTGATTCTGTACCTGGTATCAATAATGCAAATTCAAGAACTTTAATGGTAACTTAAATGGGTGCATTTGAACAACCAGATAATTGTATTTTAAGTTTAATTTAATTATATCTTTTCTTAGCTAGGGCTGGGAGTTTGTGGCCAGACAGCAAAGCATAAGAACAGGCACGGGCTGCCCCAGGAGGGATTCAGCCCCTTTGTCTACAGCACCAAGGGCTATTCCTGAGCATCACATCCACTAAAAGAGGGACAGCAACAAGTGCAGCATAATAGCTCCCAGTCCATGGAATTTGCCTAGCCAGATGGTATTTGTCGAACTTCTCAGCCTCTCTCACATTCCTGTACCAACAGGCAAAGAGTCAAGCACCATTTTTTCTGGTTTATGTCTCGGTTTAGATACTTAACTCACCAAGGAAGACTTGACAGCAGCTGCCAACCAGCCATAAACAATGGCAAGTTTGGGCCTGTTTCTCCACTATACTGAAAGCAGTAGAGGTGCAACACTAAAACAGCTCTTGGAAAAAATGAATGAAAGGAAAACCTGGCACACCAATTCTCAGCACCAATATGAAGGTCCTTTGGCTCACCCATTCCTTTCTGCCCTCCTGAAAGAAACAAGAGTAAAGAGATGCTACAGCACCACCGTGCAATGGTGGTGTGGCATTTAACCAGAGGGCCTTACGGGACTCTGTTTTTGAGTCCTATTAGAGAAACCATGAGAAAAGTTTAGATTTCCTCATTCTTTTGTGCCAGTCATTTGTACAGAGCCAGAGAAGACACTTCCACTCTTCTTTCTTGAGCCCAGCTGCCTGCATAACTCGTAGTCCCACACAGGCTGTATACTGTTTCCACATTCAATTATCCTCCCATATTGGTGTCAATGACATTTCAATTTTTAATAGAAAACTCAGCTCAGCAGAAGCCCTCTATCTCAATGCTTATCATTAGGTTGGGATGACTGAAGAAATATATTACATGATACTCAAAGAGAGCTATTGTGAGCAAAACACTGATTAGAGCCAGAACTAAAGTTCATTAATATGATCCAAGGCAACACGGTAGTTCTGCTGGGCAACAAACAAGGGGCAACTTCGCCTTCCTGCAACTCTGAGAGAGAAGAATTAGCTGCCAAATTTCCGTGCTCGGTGCTGCAGTAGGAAATGCCGATGTTACTACATAAAGGTGTAGGGATAACAGACTTCATTAACTCACCTGACTAAAGCAGGTTTAAGATACCCACTCTGCCCAGTCTCCCTGTCATGAGGATCCTGCTAATGTCTGAATCACCAAAGTCCTCTTGGAGAGGGGACAAGGTGAGTGATCTGCTCCTTAGCTGTTGTACAACTGAATCATATAAAGGACACTCTGCCTGCCTCTGGGGACAGAAAGGGTGTAGCGTGCAGGAGGAAGAAGGCTGATCGATTCATAACTGCTCCTCACTGCAAGCAAAATGCATCTCTGATGTAATAGAAGAAATTGGCAAGAGATCCAGGATAGGCCTAAGGAATTAAATTACTGCACTTCCATGGGGAGGGTCCCAAGGTCCCATTACCCAGAGGAAGAAGCTCTTAATAAAGCCCATGTACTTGGATGATGTTCCAGAGAGAGAGCTCAAAAATATTTACTTCAGTTCCAACGTTTTTGGACACGCTCAAGGAAGACAACAGCATAAGCTCTTAGCCAAAATGAAGACACAATCCAAGAGAAAAAAGCTGCAGAAATGTGACAGCCACACAAATGACTTAAAGAAGGGTAGGAAAGATGAATGGGCTACAAGCTAACTGAGAGAATGCAGCACTAATGAAATTTCACCCACAAGACCTGGCTTTCTCTTGTGGCTTAATTTCAGCAAAGAAGAAAAAAAAAATCAGTAATGAAGTGTTGTGTATTTAAGATGGTAAGAATCCTTTAACAACCCCAAAGCTCCTGGTGCTTTCACAGGCTGACTTGAAGCCTCGGCAAGCCTACAGCAGCTTTCTATTTCCATCAAAATGCAGGCAGAAACGCAGTGCCCAGACTTCTTCCAGCTGAGCTCCCATAGGAGCCTGGTACCCAGCTGAGAATCAGGGTATGATTTCTCCATCCACAAGTGCGTGGTGCTCCCTCACGGTGTGGGCAAGGGAGAGGGGACAAGATGAAGTGGTGAGTGCCAGGAGGAAGAGGAACTACAACCAGGCATCCATGTCAGTCAGGGCATCGGAGAGCGGCTTGTCCGTGCTGAGAGTGGGAGCACACAGCCCTGGAACTGCAGGGTTTGAGCCATTGCCTCTGCCAGTAGCTCCCGCACCCCAACCCTGACGAGGCAAGTTTACCCTGGGAGACAAACTACACGCCCTCTTCTGTCTGGTTCCTTCTCATAAACAGAGGGACCATAACAGCGCTCAGAGGTGTTCACACCAAGGTGTCACAACTGTTCATCAAAAATGGATGCAAAGACACCTGTGAGAGGGCGTGGTTTTTCACTCCACCATGTTGTTCCTCTCGCAGGCTCTCTTGGCTTGCCACCCAAGGCTTTGCTTTATTACCATAGACTGGGTCCAGGCCACGGCACAGATTCCAGCCCACTCCCGGTGGGAAAGGGACAGAGGGAGGCAGGAGAGCCTTCTCAGCCACTTATTCCTTTCCAAATATAGGGGCCCATTCCCGCAGGGAAATGAAACACAAAAAAAAACAACAAACAAAGCACAGGAAACAAGAACAAGTCTTTTCCTTGATTTGCCATGCAGCTTCTATTTTCATGCGCTCCTACTCACACGTGCTTTGGGAGGCAATTGCTAAGCAGAGAAATGGAAACCCAAGGCAAGTGCTGAACCAGACCTGACAGCTTAAGCTTTTATAGATTAGCAGACATGTCTATAAAAGGTTTAGCATGTTCATCTCTATTATCAAAGGAAATCTGTCGCAAGACGATTCACATCGTACTTATAACAAAGCCTAGATTCTGCTTTCCATTTGTTCAGACCAAACAATTCAGTTTCCAACAACTCAGACCACCCCCAAGATAATATTTTTATTGTGTTCAACTATTACTAGGGATCCAACTCCTGAAGTCTTAACTCAGGGCCATAAAATCTCTCAGATTTACTTTAAGGCATTGAGCTATGCCAGTAGCTTAGAGCAGCCAACCTTCTGCATTAAAGAATATTTCTGTTTCTGTGCAGAGCCCCTGGGCCAGCTGACATCATCACAGGTAGAGCCAGGTGACATTTTTACAGCACACGGAGAAAGCACCCACACTCCATACTCCCACAGGGATATGAGCACCCACAGCCAATGAGTACATTTTGTTCACTTACATCTTTGGTTGGGAGACAGAGTTGAGGAGGAAGTATTTTGTAAATTTCACATCAGGAAGTGATAATCAAGACAGGAATTTCTTAAGAAGGTCTCATCAGCCTCCAAGAAATTATTTTTTGCTATCTGCAGGGAACTGTATCTTGAAGTTTTTGCAGCAGCTAGCTGGAACTGGTTGCTGTGCTGACTTAGCATTTGGACAGGGGGGAAAAGCAAAGAAAAGGAAGCAAAGCAATGCCAAACTCTGCCTCCAAGTATCTCTGAACAGGACATGGTGTTAGGCAAAACTAATTAACAACCTACTAAACAGAAGAATAACATCACTGAAAACACACTCTGGAGAAGACACCAGCATTTCATGCAGTCTCCAAGTGATGTGTGCAACAACAGTAGCTGGAAACCAAACATTAGAAACCAGTTGATTGTGAAACACCAGGCAGCCCCAGAGGAGGGCTAACTGTCAATATGATGAGAAGGAAAAAAAAAGAAAGAAAAAAAAATTGTAAAATTTTCTTCAGATGGGAAGGACAGAAAAAAGGTAAAATCTCAGAAGAGCCCATGCTGAATGATCCAGGGTTGAAGAGGTAGGTTAGAGTTGCAAGTGCTCACTGGGTCCCTCGTGTAAGCCCAGTTTGGACTCAGAGGAGAAAGGACTGTGAAGAACTCTGAAGACAACAGAGGGTCCTGAAAGGGAACTAGGCTTTGACAAAGTAAAAAGATTTGCCAAATAATAGAAATTGCCCAGTCCAGACAGAAGACATTTCCTGAATTGCTGGCTTAAAGAATAAAGGTGGCACAAGAAGTTTCCACTCCTTTTCTCTGAAGATTTGGCCACAACTTCACTGAACTGTACCTTGAAGTGTTTCTCACAATAGCAATTGTGAGAGCTGAGGAACAGTGCTCAGAAGCCTGAGCTCAGACAAAGGACGAAGCAAACTGGTGTCAAAGTCTTAGGCTCTGAGCTGTTTCTGACCAGGACATGGTTTTAGGCAAAATGTATTAAAAGCATTCTGAGTGGAGGAAGAGCATGCACTAGGACTGTATTTTTGAAAGAATTCAGGTAAGGAATAACCCCTTTCTTTCTTTCTTGAAACATCCAAAGATTTATATCACAGAACTCTAAACTGACTGCTACTGAGACTGGCATCTCACAAACTGGGTCCCTAAGATGTACAGTGGGAGGACTGATAATGTTATGCTGCTGTAATTTAGGATTCTTTTTTAATAATGTCCATTAAAACAAAACAAAACAAAACCTTCAGGCAGAGAAGAGCTCAGTGTTAGAGCTCACAAAAAATATAAACATATCACTTGGGGCTACACATGCTCTGGCAAACAGCATAGGCCAAGGAAATGCCCATCATTTGGAAAGCAATACAACAACTGTAATGGATTACAGCACTTTGTAAGAGTATGCAACACCACCACATGGACAAAGATGATGGCAACAGCACTCACCATGAGGTCAGAGGACCTTTTCTAGCAACCTGCAAGCAAATAAAGATTCATGCATTTCCACTTGACTGCAAGAAAATTCACAGACATGGTGCCAGAAATACTGATAATAGTACTAAAGAGGAGCTACAGAAATAGCAGTTACATTCAGTGAAAGCCAGAGCCAACCATCGTGAAAGTAAGTATATGCATTAAAAAAATTATAACCAGGTAAAATGCAATCTGTTCTAGCACTCTCTGGACACTGGTAGTTAGTAACACTGGTAGTTAGTAAGCTGTTCATATGCTTTTCAAACTGCGCATATTATTGTTCATTACTGTTATTATTTTGCTGGGAAAGGAGTAGGCAGGGAGCTGCCCCCTTCAGAAGGTGCCACATGAACCAGGTGGCACCAGGCTCAGTGTTGAGCTCTGTTACACAGAGCCATCCAGCTGAAAGATGTATGCTGAATGAAAACCATTCTGGCTCCAGGTGATTGCTGAACTGCACACAGCTCACCTCAGACACAGCATCTACATACCTGAAGAGTCTTAGAGCAACAAAAGCCCAAAAGACTCCTCTCTCTAGAAAACAAGAGGGGATTTTCCCAGATAAGGAAGGAGACAGAGGATATATTCATAGGGATGGACCTAGATTTCCCAGGAGATTTGGACCATCTCTGCAGACCCCCCAAGTTCTCATAAAAGCATTTATGTTGCAGCTCTGGTCATCCCCACAAACAGCAGAGGCTACCGCTAGTGCAGTAAATGCATGGCATAACTCAGATGTGCTGTCAAGGTACTCCTTCATTTAGGGACTAGGAACAGGAGTATGACAAAGCAGGACCTCTTTTACCCAGCACAGAGGGCCTGCAGACAAGACAGATTTATACCCTTGGTGAAATACATCCAAGGGAATCACAGCGTAAAACTGAAATTCTGATAGACCATCTTGCTTTGAGCATTAATAATTCAAAGGGTATCCACGTCCACTGCTTTAAAAAAAAAATCATTAAGAAGGCCATCAATGAGATAAAACTACGCAGCTGGTATTGTCCCCTGTTCAAACAAGTTCCTAATAATTAGGCAGGAATAACATTTTTTTCTTTCCTTAATGTGCTGCTTATTTTGTAGAGACACTTTATGCATTAGTGTCTCATGATTGTCCCAGGTTTTGTTGTTGTCGAACAACCATTTTAAGCCACAGAGGAATAGTTAATCCCCCTTTTCCCCTCCTCCCCATAATAGCAAGTTTCCATTTTCCACTTAGAAATATTTTTAAAGTAGCAGCCACAAGAGAAACAAGAGCTAGAGCCTTTTAAACTTTGATTTCCAGCTAATACAGTATTCCTTTGAGTGATTCTATTCTGTGGTTTTGAATGCCGTTGGCATAGCAGAGATTAATTACTGGACAGTGACTCACAGGGACACTTGGCTGCAGTGTGTTGGATTTTGTAATGGGAAGGGAGACGAAGACACAACGTGAACTGTTTTGCTTTTTGCAGTATGCAGTAACCCTCACTCCACGAAGTTTCATTCATGGGTATTGTTTTTAAATGGGAGAACTGCACCTTATGATGAATGCAGTGATATAGTCATAGGCAATCATCAAAGCTTTGTGGGATGAGTCTAAAAATGAATGATTTGCTCTAAAATAAGTTATACAAGGACGACCAATTTTATACCTGAGGAGCTAATGTCTCTCTGTGTCCATAGATATGCACACACACGCACACAGACACACACAAAATGTTTACCCCTTCAGCTCACACAGAGAGCACTCTGGGAGGTGCTTGACTCCAGGGAAAGCAGAGGAATGCTTGTACACCCCATTCCATGCAGATGCCCCACACTCTTACTCTTAGTGCTGGCCAGTTTTCTGCACTGGTGAGACAAGGAGCCTCCTTGCTTCCTGCCCTTCCAGTTCTCATTGCGATTGTTCGCACAGGCACAAGGCTGCACACACAGGTGTATTTAGCCCTTGCACTAGGACATGTTTTCATTCTCTGTTTTTGCCTGCATTTCTTGCAGGCCTCCAACAGTGCCAAGTGGGTGGAAAACACCACAGTTCAAATAGTACCCTATACCTGCCTTGCACCAAAATAAAATACTATGTGGCAGTCCAGTTAAGTCTAGCAAAAGCACAGAACAGCACTGCTACATGCTCTCTCCCTTCCAGGGTCCTTCTTACTTGCTAGGGGCAAAGAGAAGTTTGTTCCTTAGTTGCTATATATTTAAGGTTCCTACATATAGTAAACTGAAGCAGCCCTCAAGAGATTTTGCATTTTCTGTTGGTACCTATCTAAAAAATAAAAAAACGCCACTGCAACACCAGCATTTCTCCAGAGAAGGAACAAACTGCTCATACAGAGTTACTGCTTGTGCTAATAGAAATTTTCAGAAATCAGAGCAGGTAAGCAAGGTTTGGTCTTTAATTCAGTCAGGCAATTTGATGAAGAAAGATATGCAGGGCCTGTCTCCCATTCCACCAATATCCATTTAGTGTGCATATTTGTGTATATCTGGATTATTCAGGGCTTCCTGAGTTTTATAAGTGTCTTTTCATCAGTCTGAAGGCCAACTTTTCTTTCTGCCTATAAAATTCACCAGCAGAGCTGTTACGATCAAGATTATGGGTTAAAATCTGTGGTCTGTGCAATAATGCAAATAGTTTACAATCCACTTACACACAAAGATTCCCAACAGAGCATTTCACTATCAGAGGCAAATATTGAACAACACCAGAACCCTACACTGCTGTCTGCTTCTGTCCTATTATAAGGGACATCAGAGAACTCAAGAAACGAGGAAGAGGCACTCATGATTCTCCACTTACACAGGACCCTTTGAGGACCACTTGTTACTTGTTTTAAGGAGCACTGAGGCTGAGAGTTAGGGAGCCAGGCTTGCTGTCTGATACAACTAGTAAAGAATTTTCCAATAAAACTGAGGTTTGGGAAGCTTTTAGAAACCAAAAAATTGAATTTGACATTTTTTATTACTTCATAGTGCCTAGCAGAAGAGTTATTTGACACAGTAGATATCCAACAACCACTTCAATCCATATGTGTCTGTCCAAATAATTTATTTTTGCTATTATACACAGTTCCTGCAAAGCTGCTGTACTTGGAAGTAGTGTTTTACTGCTGCTTGTCAGCCCATGCATCCCCTTGCAGACACAGGGTGGCAATTAAGTCCTGGCAGGCAAACCAAGCAGCAGGCTGCATGAACAGGGCCAAAGGCTACACATCATATAAAGTAAGAATTTGATCCAAAATGCCCTCCTACCTTTAGCATAAAGCCTAAAATGCCCTTCAGTCTTGGCACAGAGTAGAAAGCTGACGAATAATCCTACAATTTAAAGCACTTTCCTCCCTGTGCCAATGCCCCTGTCTCAAGGCAGATGGCACTGCCACAAGTCACACTGGGCTGAGAACAGCCGAAAAAATGGAAAGACAGGAGAGATTCCTACCTGAATCATCTCAGGGAAATGGCAGAGCCTGAAGCTCCAGACCTTCCAAAGGTTACTGTGGGTTACTGTGGGATCAGGCATCACTAAATGCAGTAAATGACTGTGCCTTCACAACCGCAAGCTGCTGAGAAAACATGCGGAAATTAAGCCCTTGTAAGACAATGGCTGGGTAAACATCTCTCACAGAGGCATGAGCTCAAGTGTTTTGCCTTGCAGCTGCAACATGCTTGGTGGGTGAACTACATGGGCAAAGGGGCCATCAACTCCCAGCACCTCTGCTAACCTGCTCTGCCAGGCACAGCGAAAGACATAAGGCAGTGCTGACACAACAGCCCTCAAAACCAGTGAGTTTTTGCTCATTTAACAGGCTTACACCCCTGGGAGATCTTAGGGTCTACCTTGAACAGTTAACTGTGTTTTAAAGACATACCCTCAATGAATAGACATGGGTTTAAGATCCATTGTTAGTTAATACAAAATTACAGACATGCCTCTTTTTGGTCTACTCTGGCAAAAATTCTGGCTAGTGAGAAAACACCACCACCACCATGCATACCACCCAGTGCCCAGCAGCTTAGAAAAATGACCACAAGGCAAGTATTTTAAGAGACCGTATCCAGAGCACATACAGTACTGCAGAAGGCACCAGTGTAGACAGTGCTTGTGAAGAAATAGCTGAAACCATCTTCATGAGAAAAAGAGACTCATAGCACAATTTATGGTTGGAAAGTTAGTCACACTTTGCATATGGCATAATTGATAGGACATTAGGAGATGTACACAGAGCTTTCTGAAGGATCAAGACCCGAGTCCAAAATTTCTCAAAATTTCAACTATACAGGGTGGACCCTATTTTATTATTTCCTTACACTTTATTACAGTTTTCTCAACAAAAAATGCTCTGAAGAGTCAGATTTCTAAACAAACCCTAATATTTTCTACAGCACACCCACTCAGTGCTCTGGGATCCTGATGTTCTCTAATCCACATGTCTGTGATCGCCCGTTATATCTGAACTTACATAAAGCCTCAGACATCAGCAAGTACATTAGATAAGGATTTGGTACTAACTGAGCATGTGATGAACTTCAAATGACCTAGAAGTTTGACACGATGTTCTTATTCTTAAAATGTCAATGTTGGTGCTACCATGCACTGTTTTCTTTTAATGGCACATATAAGATCCAACTCTTCCCTTTTAGGAACCTTATGCTGAAAACTTCTTTTGCTGCAGCCCCAGAAAGAGACATTTTGGCAAATTAAGTAAAATGAAATATAAATTATATTAGTTTGTCACAAATCCAGCCATCTGAGATGACTAGGGCCAAATCTAGCCTCCAGCAAGCCAAGCAGTTTACCTTAGAGGAGCGAATTACTGAGGGGCACCAAATGGACCCACCACCTCCTTCGCTGCCAAGGGGCAGAGGAGAGTGGCTAGTCCCGGGATGGGGAGGATGTTTCCATCTCCTGAGAACAGCAGACTCATTTTGCAGAGATGTTCCTCTGCTTGTCCATCCAGCACATCTGCGGTGGGTGGCTGCAGAGGTGCAGTCCAGCCCCTGGTGGGTTCCCAGCTCCCTCTGCCCCCCAAGCAAGCCTTGAGCCAGCTCAGAGCAGGACGCACTGTCCAGCTGCACTGTCTGGGACATACACACCTCTACTCAAAAATACATATTAAAAAAAACCAAAAAACCCACATACTTTGCTTCGTTGTAACAGTTCCTCACTGCTAGCAAATGTTAACACAGATTGAAGTGAAAAAGAGATTGAAAGTTGTTAGACTCATCATACTGCCCTAAGCAAAACTAAGTGTCTCCTAATGCTAGCTGCTCGGAGCCTAGGACTAAATGGGGGTGGCAGGTTTGTTTGTCTACAGAGTTCTTTGCACACTGCACGCGTGATTCTATTCTCACTGATTTCAGTGGGTATTTTTTCATTAAATTTAGTGGGCACAAGAGAGGGTCACTGAAGAGGAAACTGCTTGAGACATGCAATGCTGGTTTAGCAAGTAGTAAATAACTCCTGTGTGAAGGAGTTACTGTTTCCTTTAAGTGTATTTGGCTGTTGTTTGGATTTCTGCACAGGCATGTTCTTTTTTTTTAATATGCACTTCCTTTATCTCAGACAATTTTACTGAAAAAAAAAGCAAATTTCAATAGCCAAATGAGAGACACTGAAAAAAACATTTAATTCCAAAACTGACAGTTCTGCAGATTTCTAACAGCACATTCCTGATTACTGAAGTAGGAAATGACAAATGACTAGCCTTGCCTGTGCTACATATACTTTTGCCTTTGACCTTGCAAAGAACTTTTCCGGTGATAGCAGTAAAGTAGGAATCTCTTGCATGCAGCGCAGAGTAAGTCATGCACTATACCAAGAAGGGGCTGACTTGCCTACTCAAGTAAGGTAATGTGGCTCATGTAGGAGTGCAATTATTTTTCCATACCAACACCTGCTAAATGGATCTTGCAGTTTTAAAAACAGATTCCTCTAGGAAGTGATTGTAAATATTAACTGCCCCAAATAATAAAAGCTTGTAATGTCAGCTTTAAGAACAAGCAAAACTGACTTGGATAGCCAAATAGCCTCCAAGTAAAAGACACCCCAGATCTCACTGCTTCTCTTGTGCCTGCTCAGCATAGCATTTTCCTTTCCCCTGCTTGGAAAGGCTGGGAAAAAAGGAGCAGAAGAAATTTTACTGCCTGTGTGGCCTCTCTAACCCAAAGATAGAAAACGTGTGGGATAGAGGAGGTGGACTCCCCTGCCTGGCAGCCAGAGCTTCAAGGAGATTTGGGTTTTTCCGACATCTGAAACTTGCAGCTGGAGTAGCTGATAGAGACTGACAGCATCAGCAGGTTCTCAAACGGATCAGGCATGGCCCTGTACAACAGGTCCATAAAGAAGTACTACAGGAAACAGACAGGGATGTAACCTTTTCACGTCCCTAATTCAACAACAGTGGATGCCAGAGTAATACGAAGGGAATGAAGCATGGAAAGAGGTGAGGCTCCCACATTTCAAGGAGCCACAGACAGTGCCCTGTCTCAGCCTGGGCTAATCCCTCAGTGCCTCCTTGTAGGGTAACACAGCAAAAGGTGCAAATGACAGTACCTGTGAGGGTGCCAGTAGTGCCACCTTCAGAGTGCGGGCAATAGCTGTACATTAGAGACATACGCTCTGCTCCTGCCCCAGAAACACACTGCCCCATCTCTCTGCTTTCAGGCTGGCCCCTTGCCAAAGGGGATCATGTAGATATCACACGAAGGTGTCTTCATGGGTGCAGAGACAGGGCAGACAAAGACTGAGCTATGAATTTCCTCCCACCATGAAGAAGCAAGGACTTTTCTCTTCAGTGCTATTCCTTTAGCGAGTCTTTTCAGTGGCAGACATGCCAGGACACAATGAAAGAGGCCATGCCTTTGCTTCCAGGCCTATACACAGAGACTTGAGGCATGTCACAGTCACAGATGTCTCCTCTGCCTTGTCACCAACAACTGCCAATGAAAGGTGTTCTTTTAAAAGGTAAGAACATGATTTGATTTTGATAAGATGCCAGGAAGTCCAATTAGAGCCTCTATGTCTGTGGATTGTCTCTTTTTCTTTCATCGTTTCTGTATTTCAGCCACAACAACCCCATGCAGCGCTACAGGCTTGGGGAAGAGTGGCTGGAAAGCTGCCTGGCGGAAAAGGACCTGGGGGTGCTGGTCGACAGCCGGCTGAACATGAGCCGGCAGTGTGCCCAGGCGGCCAAGAAGGCCAACGGCATCCTGGCCTGTATCAGAAATAGTGTGGCCAGCAGGAGCAGGGAAGTGATCGTGCCCCTGTACTCGGCACTGGTGAGGCCACACCTCGAATACTGTGTTCAGTTTTGGGCCCCTCACTACAAGGAGGACATTGAGGTGCTGGAGCGTGTCCAGAGAAGGGCAACGAGGCTGGTGAAGGGTCTGGAGAACAAGTCTTATGAGGAGCGGTTGAGGGAGCTGGGGTTGTTTAGCCTGGAGAAAAGGAGGCTGAGGGGAGACCTCATTGCTCTCTACAACTACCTGAAAGGAGGTTGTAGCGAGGTGGGTGTTGGTCTCTTCTCCCAAGTAACTGGCGAAAGGACGAGAGGAAATGGCCTCAAGTTGTGCCAGGGGAGGTTTAGATTGGATGTGAGGAAAAATGTCTTTACTGAAAGAGTGGTTAAACTTTGGACCAGGCTGCCCAGGGAAGTGGTTGAGTCCCCATCCCTGGAAGTATTTAAAAGACGGGTAGATGAGGTGCTTAGGGACTTGGTTTAGTGGGCATGGTGGTGCTGGGTTGACGGTTGGACTCGTTGATCTTGGAGGTCTTTTCCAACCTTAATGATTCTATGATTCTATATTTTTCCCCTTTTAAAACTGATTATTTCATTGTCTTTTATTATTATTACCTTTCTAAGTCTCCTGCTGTCCCCCAAACTACAAGCTGTAAATTATGAGTTTTATCTCAGCAGGGTATTTCTAAATAAACAAAGGTATGCAAAGAAATTGAGATGACAGAGAGTGCTTCTCTTTGTGCTTTTGGATTAATGGAAATCTAGATAATACTCCTCAGAGCAAGAAAACTTCTCCAAGTTTTAGTCAGTGGATGGCCTCTTTTAGAAAGGTACTACATTATCTTCCCGTCCAGTATTGATGATGATATCTGTATGTCTTAGCAAAAGAAATCTTACATTGCAATGGTGCTCAGAAGTGCTAAACCATGTGCTATGCACCACACAGCATAGAGCAAAAAGATACTGTCTGTCCCAGAGTGTTTCTACTGCCTCCTAGTATTTCCTTTCTCTCTCTACAAATACTTCAGGTAAGTATTTCATCTTTTCCCCCATACTTCTAGTTCTCTTGGCTGTTGCTTTGGTCTCTCCAAAAACCTGTGGTCCTGTAAACTGCCCTGGCAATCACTGTCCATAATACAACACGGTGATTTCTGAACATTGACCTTGTCTTCTCCATTTTGAAGGAACAGGCAACTGTGTTTTGGCAACTGAACAAGCTCAACTCAGAGGCAAGCAATTTCTGCTTCGGCTCCCTCCTACTAAATTCTCAAGAAAAGTTACTATTAACTGCAACAAGAATAGCATCGATCAGTACTACTGCAGTCACTACTTCACATCGTACTTTCCTTCCCAAGTAAACACCCAGCAAGCTTCAATTTTCATCTAGCAATTTCAACTTAATTTGTTTGCACTACTTCTCCTAACGTTTTGTCACTCAATGAATACCAAACAGTTGGAACAGTTGTAAAATATACTTAAATATGTCAGGATTTGTTTGACCGTTATCTAACAATTATAAAACCTGGTTCAGAAAAAAGAAGTAAATATAAATATGTTAGATATTCTTATTTAAATTATGTAGATTAGACAATTTAATGGTAACGGCTATGGGCACTTGTTAGCAAGTTAAATAACTCTCTTTCATTATGCCATTAGATTGTTACCTCTCTTTTGCATAAATGAAGTTTGCATGGTCAACAGTTTAAATTAAAATGAACCTTTTTTAAACCCGTAGATGATACAGGGTTAGCTTTCTTTTTGATGATGAGGACATCCCAACACAGAGCACAGATGAGCTGTGTAAAGCATTTCTGCCTAGCAATATGTTTCTTTTCCCTTAATTTAAGAATATTTTTAGTTCCTGAAAAAGACTGCCTGTCCTGAAGAGAGGATTCTCCACATTTCCACACCGCAGCAACAGTTTGTGAAGCAGCAATTTGAGCTCCTCATTTTACCAGTATGCTTCACCCATGAGCTGCCAGGTCCCTCTGGGACCTAGAAAAGTGAGTCGATTTTGTAATACAGATTCCTCTGCAAAGTCTGCCAAAAATGAGACCCATTAACGTCTGGTAATTTTGTCTTGGTTTCTGTAATGTAAATTGCTGTCTGCCAGTGAATTGATTGAGGCTGTCAAAAGATTTCACATGAGCCACCACATGAATCAGATAGAAACTGTGGTCACTGATGAGTTGAAGAGAATTAAAATAGGTAACTAGGTTATTACAGATCCAGTCCCAAAACAAGCATCCAGCTGGCACCCAAGAAATTTTTTACCGAAGCATCTTAAAAACAAGTGTCAGCCAGATCTTCACTGGTTCAGTTTCACTTAGTACTTTGCAGAAGATATGGCTATAAATTAATTCAGGTATTGCAATTGAACTAAATGCTAACAAGTGGTATTAACACACACATAAAAATACATTGAAGCACCTACAAAATATCAAGTCATTATTTTATACTAGTTCACAGAGGATCAGAGAAGTTCTTTCAGTAGCACACATTATTTCTGGCATAAAACCTACCAGAATCTAGGCCAGGAGCACTTCCTCTGCCAAGATCTTAACCCGACAGAAATCTACGGATTACTCTACAAGTAAAATACTGTAAAAATGCAGTAGCCTTGTCTTTACTTCAAGTATTTTCAGGTAAATAAGAGGACCACAGAAAAGTCTAGTGTCCTTTAGTTATATGATAGCAATTGGGTTGCACATCAAGCACCAGATACTCACATGGAGTGAAGCTGACAGATATATTGCGGTATTTTATAAAGTGTATCTCTTTCTATTCTTGCCGGATGGTACATTCAGTTCTTTAATAAAGCAATGTGGATGGAACAGACACATGCCTGCTTCTAAAATGTCAAATTGAGCTTCCTGTTTGAGCTTTCTGTTACTCTTCTGGAGAATCCTTTCATCCATAGTGAAGCTGTGTGTATTTTGCTGCACTGTGTCGAGAGAAAATTACTGAGACTAAACAAGTTCCTATTAATGAACCATGGAAGGCAAATACAACAGCTTCAGTTATTTCATTAAAAAGAATAATTTTGCCTTCTCTTGCCTGCAGGCAGAGAGATGTGAAGTAGTAATCCCTGGAGTACATTAAACCTTTATTTCTGACATTAAAAAATATGTTCAAGGATTATATTGTAAAACAAGGAGGTACATAATATTACAGATAATGACCCACATATACATATCTCAATACATAGGGTAATCCAGGCCTAAGATGTCTGGGACTTTCTGACTTTCCACTTTAGAAAAGAAAAAGTTACGATGTTATTTATTTTTTATCATACTTTTACATTTCTGCCTTCTGTATCCATATACACCTCCCTCCCCCTTCGCAGTTCTCCCTCATCAAGCCCAAAGCTGGAAACAAAAATATAACAAAATTGCTGCCACTGATAAAAGACACATACCAAAGATGAGAAAAGAGGGCCTTAAATCGATGAGGAACATGAGAGCACAGCAGAGGGAGCAAGCAGTGTGTGTCTGGGGGAAGCCTTGACAAAGGGATGGGAAAGTGCCAGCGCGGTGATCTGCTCCAGACACCAGGCAAGCTTGCTTTTCCTCTGAACGCCATTCATGTCCATCACACTCAGATGGGTCTGTCTCATAATTGCCCTGCCACATTTGAATTCTTTGAAGAGCTGTGACTACAGAGGTGCTGTCAGACATGTGGGTACTACAGCCTAGACATAGTCCCTTGCATAAGGCTGAGGGCTGTTTTTTGGACAAGACGGCTAAAATAAAAGGCCTCTCTCACTGGGAGGGTTTTTTTTTCACTAGAAAAATCTGTACATTTTTTTCCCAGTTTTGCTTCTGTCTCCTCTTTTAGAGCATACTTTATCCAAAAAACAGCCTATGGCTATAAATTGGTATGTCCCCACAGGCTATGCTCATTCCCAGATAGAGTTCTGGCACTGGAAGAAAATTGCAGTTTGGATGAATGATTCACTCGGATTGTAGATGGTATATTGACAATGAGGGTTAATAAACAGCAAAGATTTTACTAGGAATCAAAAGCTGTATCCATGAAAGTTATCAAATAATCTTATCTCCCTGTAACGTACATTGGGTCAGATACAGATACAGATAAGTACACCCTGCACTAAGTCAGTGAGGGTTTGTTGTGTTAAAGGTCGTGCAGATTTCTGCCCTACTGAAATTAAAAAGGGCATTATTATTAATGTGAAGGGACACAGCATTAGATGGTTGACACAAAAAAGGTAAACATGTTTGGAAGAAAGCCTCTGAAGTCACTCATGAAAACTGTGTAACCTCTACCAGAAAATTATCTATAAAATTAGACCCAGTGGTCTCATTTGCAATATAATTAGGACGCATTTATCAAGGAGAGTATTAGCCAAGCCAAAACCTAATCCCGGACAGAACAAGGAATAGAGTCTGAAGCATTCTTCAGGCATTGATGACCCCTGCTATTCACTGTAAGGCCAATTCTAATCTGGTTAATCTGGTTCTAATTTGGAAAATTTCACTGTCTGAATAGTCCTACATCAAAGATCAATACTTTGACTTTGCTGAAGTCAATGGGCTAGTTATTAAATGAAATCTAAAATGTCAAAAAATCCCTTTTCTTATTATTCTGAACTAGAAATCTGAAGTTTTAGTGTACAAAGTTATTTGAAGTAATGTACTCAAAAGCAAATGAAAGCCGTACTCAGGAGCAAATAAAAGGCTCCATATCTATGGAGATAAGAACTCTCTTGACAAAAAAACTCTTCATCATAATCCACAGATAACATTTTGTATACTGAGGAGATATATTAAATGTTTGCAGGTCCTTTAGAAATATTTTAGTGCTGCTAGCATTAGCTCTGGGAATGAATCTGCATTTCAGAAGCACAGATTAATTTGCAGTTTTCCCTGCTCTGTCTCCAAGCACATGTGGCTCATGCCAAAGTACATTCATATCAGGTCATTACAACTCCTCACCTGCAGTTCAACTACTGAGTTGTGCCAAAAGAAAATAAAATATCGAACTCTCGTAACATCAGGGTTACCAAATCAAGTCACAATAGTTTACTCCAGAAGCCCTAGTCACAACTGTACAGATGTATTGAAAGTAATGGGACTGCGTGGATGTCACTTTGGAGAATGCTTCATCTCCCCACATACCTCTGCAAGTTACATAAAGTGAATGGATTGCCCAGAATTACTTCAGAGCAAGCCTGTTCATATAGACACAATAAAACACAATCCAATGCTAAAGTACCTCTAAACAAGTAACCCATCCTGGAATGCTTCCAACCTTGTCAGCTGAGTCTTCACTATAAAAGCTACCAAGGATACAACAAGCTTTTGGATATAATCAATGCACGTGATCAGGTGGGACAATGCGAAGTACAAAGGTAATAATACTTCTTTTCACCTAGATACCAAATCACAGAGACACTCTTCATAGGGTTATTTAGATAGAGCAATATTTGCTGAGATCTGAAACAAATAATCACGTAGGTCAGCCTGGAAACAGCAGCAGAGTCATTTTAATTTGTACCAAGACAAAAAATTACCAAAGTGCACCAGACCAAGTGACAGCAAGACGCAAAAAAACAGAGGTGGGGGGATGGATCCTGGATGAACGGAACAAAATGGAACAAGGAAAGAAATGGGCTTAGACAACTGTAGCAACAGCAGTAGTGCATTTTAACTTCACTGTGACAATCTGATCGTAGGCCAAGGACAGCCACCCTTACGCTCTGAACAGCCCAAAACAGCCATGACTATATATTGATCAGGTTATTTTTCCCATACCTGGCAAGACTCAACAACAGTTGAGCTATATATTTGCCATGTGACATGGCAGAATAGGTGTAGTTGTGGAGTAGGTATTAAAATGCACAGAGGTAACAGGCTAAATGCTTCCTCACTTGTCACAAACTTAATGCTTACCATGCTGCGGTACTGGTTGTGGAAATGCCATAAACAGTTCTGAACAGCACGTTAACAGGGAGACAATAAATACAAAGAGCATTACTGCTATTACTGAAGGGCTGATTTTGAGCTCTAAGTTTAGATGGTTTGCAAGGTCTGGCATGACTAAGCAATAGTTGATGCATACTTTCATAGTTCCAGACAAGAAATTATTGCATGAGGTGGAGTGCAGTGAAATTAAGATGGGAGGACTGAAGTTTCCCAAGAAGCTTACTGTCCGGAATGCCAGCTGTCAGAGCAAAACTTTGGAGAACATACAGAACAATACTGGTATTGACTGGGTGAATAATTACACATGTTGATAGGCCTCTTCCTGCGGTATCATAATTCTGCCATCCATGAATCAAAAGCCTTATGGCCTTAACTGAAAACTCATTAAAATCAATAAGGGCAAAAAAAAAAGAGACTGGAAAAAGTGAACTCAAATCAGCTTTGTATTACTACTTGACTTTATTGCTTTGGGTTTGCTCTGTAACATCTGGATACATGTTTTGCAGGGATAAAGCCAAAGGGAACACAGTCTGAAGGACCTTAAAGCCCAACCCGTGCCTCAGGACCGGGCGCAGGGATGGCAGCCCATCACCAGCCTCCTGCAGGACCCAGCCACAGGCGGGAGCAGGCACCAGGCTCTTTCCCATGTCATGTCTCCTTGGTTTTCTTACAAAGCTGAACTGAAAGGAGGTGATGGGGATTACTAAGGAAAGAACACCTCCTGTCTAAGTGGGGCCCAGAGGAGCAAAGGCAGCTTTGGAAGCAGAACCAATTGCTACTGTACTCAGGTTTTTGGAATGTTTTGATACCACTTATCTCCAGGCTCACTGCTGTAGCGCAGTCACTGTGCTGGTTTTGATGCTCTGCCTTGTTGATCTTGGATAAAGCAGCTAGTGAGATCAGCCTACAGATTTGTATTGAAACATTTAGGGGAAATCTAACCCCTAAACCCAGTCGTCTTTTCTCCTTTGTTCCTCCAGTGCAGGTGAGCTTATTTTGCATATGCATCAGTTGTTTAAGTTAAAGATACACCCAATGAGCAAATGTCCATAAGCAGAAAGTAGTGTTTAACTCTTAAAAGGACACTAGGAAGGACAAATTAGACTGGGTGAGGTCAGACCAATGCCTATGAATCATAGATAAAACTGTAGGGAATTAAAAGGAAATTTACTCCTGCAAGGTTTTGGTGATCACAGAAACCACAGCTCTCACAGTGGACTCAGAAAATGAGTTAATTTCCTGTTTCTATTTCATATAACCCCCTCCTACCCCCAAGAAACCTGGAGACAACTTGGTTTAGAAGCACTGACTGGTAATACACTTAAGAGTCCTTAACTTCCACAACCCCTGCACTTAACATGCAGGATCATCTCAGCTGAAACGTCTCTCCCTTACAGCGTGGACAGACATAAACAAAATACATTTCAAACCATAACATAAAGCATGTGAATAACTGATCTTTTTTCAGTTTTCTGTCAATTAAAGAAATTGAGGAAAATTCAGCAAGTCAAATGAATGCCTTTATACATTTCAGAATGTAATTTGTTTCATCTTTCAACTGGAAGATATTAAATGTTTTTTTTTTAAATGCAGTCAAGGAATTTTTTTTAGAAAAATTCCATTGTTTTGATTTAAAGACTTAATCTTTTACTTTAAAAGTTGGCAAAAAGAATTCCAAGATGAAATCTTTTGGTATTGTCACATCCATCTCTTGTCAGCGTAGTCACAGCTGACGCACTTGCTTCAATTATATATATACAATACCACAATGCATACATTCACCTTCCTGCTTTCACCCACACGCCTACCTGCACAGCTGCTGAAGTCTCCCATCAGTAACTGTATGGCAAAAAAACTTACTGACAGACAAGCCTTTTAAAGAAAAATTATAGTGCATTATTAATACCACCACCCTTCCCCCAAATCTGGATGTAAGACTGTGATTTTGAGAAGTGCTTAAGCATCCTGCAGCGGCTATGTAATTCAACCAGGAAAACAGTTGTTTGTGGGATGTGTCAGTATATCCATTTCTTTGTTGGGCACCGCTAACAAAGTGCTTCATCAGAAGTGGTTCAGGGTGTTGTTGAAATCTCCAGCAGAAGAGCCAGAAACTGGGTTTCAGGCAACTTCTCTCATGGAAGGTATCTTACTTACCACTCTTGGCATAATTACAAAACAGAAGTATTTAATGAACCATAGCAGATTATCAATTTATATCAGTGGCATCTACTTTAGGATACGACTGTTCAGTTAGAAGAGAGAGGAGGAATTGGTTTGCTGCAGCATAAGCTCTGTCAGCAAAAGTTATCTGTCACACAAGAAACAACATCAGTGCAGCCACAGCAGTATCAGGTCAAGAGAAAACAAAACCACCAAAACAGACAGGACAAGTTGACAGGGTTAAGTAACGGGCAGGAAAAGGCTTTTAGAGAAAGATATGGCTTTTATTTTTGAGCAGATGAGGTCAACTCCTCTGCAGTTATTTAACTTCTTTTGAGTTATATCTGATGGTTAGTTATAGATGGTAGAAATATAGACGGTAGGAAAAATTTCCTCTAGAAATAATACATAGACTTGTGCATAAACTCAGGCAATAGCTTTGCTATCTGAACTCCTTCTTCATCATGTGTTTAATCCCCATTTCAAATTTCAACATACTCCATTTTTTTCCGGCACTATTGCCACCATCCATCAGTGACAGTCTGAAAATATGAACAAGATATGGCTCACAGAAAGAAGTAGTTCCATCTCTTTGTTAAACACAGAGTTATTTGGGTTTTTTTAAGAATTTGCTTTTTTATTTACTTTGCATCCAAACTTCAAGGGGCATGGCAGAGCATCTGGCAACACAAACTGAATTCAAGAAATAAACGCATCAAATTGGCAAGCTCTTCTCTTTGAGAACATGAAAGCTGTGGAGAAAATTAAATTATAATTACATTTGAATGCACGTAAAATTTATTTATTAAATTCAAGAATAGGAATTGACAATTAGAAGATACAAATCCAAAGTTTAACCTCAAATACAAAATAACAGTCCGCACTATAATCTGTACACTGTATACAACAATATAGCAATAATGGTTTTGAAGTTTGCAGTCAAATAGCCTTATTTATGTAGAAATATGTAAGAACAATGAAGCAGCATTTAACTACACAGATTTCAGGTCTGCAGAGCACTGCCTTTCATTACAGAATTAAAAAAGTCAGTTTGGAGATGCAGAGGTTCAACAGCAACATCAAATTGTACAGCCCTCCAGTCAAGCATATTTTTTGAAGACTGCTGAA
>NW_008824938.1:634061-646325 GCF_000699105.1 Pygoscelis adeliae | reverse complement strand
ACTTTAGCACTCTGTCCGAAATTCCAGTTTGTGCAATTTATTTTGGACATAAAAATAAAATAAAAAATAATGCTTTTTAAGGTGCAAAATATAGAAGGCTTATTCCAGATGGAATATCAGGAGGAGCAAGTAATAGGTTGCATAAGCCTTCAAGACATAAGGTAAGAACAAAAAACATTCACCCTGGCAGGTTGCTATTGACTTTCAGTAAATTGTATATTTACCACCCGCCAATTTATACACTTTGATAGGGAATTAAATGGGTCCACACACAGATTTACACCAAAGTGGCTGTATTTGCCATAATTCACAGTTTTTCTCATTTCAGCCCATTTTTGGTGCTTAGGCCATCTTTAGCTTCAGGCAGTCAATTAAGCTAAAATGAAACCAATCGGCAGCTCTTAAAATCAAATGAGAGTATCTTTACACAGACTTGGTGGTTTTCCTACTTTAGTTAAAGATCATCCATCTAATGAAATCAGATTAAGTGTGTGCATCCTACACTGACTGATCCCTTGCTCTTTTGCTTTGGTTTTAGTGATGGAGCATACCAGCTCCTGCTTGTTTTGCATATTTGTCTAAAGTTATGAAAACTGATTTCCACGGGGAATAAAGAAGTATATTTACAGTGTTATTTCTGTAATTCTGTTGGCCTGAAGATAGGGCAGATTTTTCCAAGAATTAAATTCAGGGAGAAAAATCCAGCTTTGCCCACATTCTAGACCACACAGATCCCAGGAGCAGTAGCTGCACCTTCAAGTGAGCCCTTCCAGCTGCTGGACTTTTAACTTGACAAAGAAGCTGTTGTCCATTATGTGTTTAAATCTAATGGGTTGAAACCATAAGTATAGAGAGACTCAGTTATGCTATTTGATGCTGAAGAAGGAAATGCGCAGAAGCCTCACCCACTGCTTCTCTTTCCTCCACCACAGTAACTCCAGGCAGCAAAGATACCCCGTCAGCATTTTGGGGAAGCAATGGGGAGCTGACTGATGTTGGCCAGGGCTGAGGCCTAGTTCAGAAAAACCATAGGCAACTACCACATGAGGCTAGAGTGAGGTCATGTCGTGGTTTAATCTCAGCCGGCAACTGAGCACCACACAGCCGCTCGCTCACTCCCGCCACCCCGGTGGGATGGGGGAGAGAATTGGAAGAGTAAAAGTGAGAAAACTCGTGGGTTGAGTTAAGAAAAGTTTTATGATTGGAATAAAATTAATAATAATAATAATAATAATAATAGAAGAATATACAAAGCAAGTGATGCATGATGCTCACCACCTGCCAAATGATGCCCAGCCAGTTCCCACGCAGCGGTCGCTGCCCCTCAGCCAACTTCCCCCAGTTTATGTACTGAACATGACGTCACATGGTATGGAATATTCCTTTGGCCAGTTTGGGTCAGCTGTCCTGGTTGTGCTCCTTCCCGGCTTCTTGTGCACCTCCTTGCTGGCAGAGTATGGGAAGCTGAAAAGTCCTTGACTTAGTATAAACACTGCTTAGCAACAACTGAAACATCGGTGTGTTATCAACGTTGTTCTCATACTAAATCCAAAACACAGCACTGTACCAGCTACTAGGAAGAAAATTAACTCTATCCCAGCTGAAACCAGGACAGGCTATCCCAATATACGGCCAAACTTTAATATAAGGCCAAACTTTATGGCCTCAAGTTGCACCAGGGGAGGTTTAGATTGGATGTAAGGAAAAATTTCTTTACTGAAAGAGTGGTTAAATATTGGAACAGGCTGCCCGGGGCAGTGGTTGAGTCACCATCCCTGGAAGTATTTAAAAGACGGGTAGATGAGGCGCTTAGGGACATAGTTTAGTGGGCATGGTGTTGTTGGGTTGACGGTTGGACTCGATGATCTTGGAGGTCTCTTCCAACCTTAATGATTCTATGATTCTATGATTCTATGATTCTAATACACTGCTTTGGGCTGTGTCTGGTGAATTGAGAAAACACTCCATCCAAGTGCCTGCCTTGGGGCAAGGATCCCTGGGGCTTGTGCACAGCACTGATCTGCCCCAGGACCACTCCGAGAAGGACTCAATGGGCCAGCAAGTGGGTTGGCCGGCAGAGCGCAGCGGCAGACCCAGCTCGTAGGAATAAGTGTTTAAAAAAAACACTCTTAAATAAAATCTTCAGTAGCTATTTTCTTGTGAAATACTTGTTTAATTTAAAGGAAAAGCTTTGGGACATAATCATAGAAGCATGGGAAAACTGGGAAAATCTGAGCAGAACAAGAGGGAGCTCTTTAGAAACACAGTGGTGCTTGCCAGAGGGCCAAACTCAGGGAGATGTTGCGTGCAGTAGCTCCTACCAACTTCAACATTTTATTCGGGAATGTAAAGGTTACATTAGGATTTGGATTGGACATAAGAATTTAAACCCTTACTAACTACTGCTGGCATTTGATAGCTCCTTTCCATCAATATCTCATTTCTGTAGGATTCTGAATAGTAGAGGGAAAAGTTTGCCATATATCGTAACAAAGAAGTCAAAGAAATGAGGGTGTGCTAACTGAACACTGCATGTTTAATGCATTTCTTTTTCCAATACCATATATCATTTCAAGCTACACAACAAAAGCCACCGAATAATAAAACAAATTATAATAGACTGTTGGGTAGCAGAGGGACCAGAACATAAAATAACTAGAGCAGCAAAGTAGGATATGAAATTCCAAAACACATTTACCTTCCCTCTTGAGTGGGTAGACATAAAATGTGCTTGTGATGTTTAACATTGTTATTACCAGAGAGGGTTCAAACATTTGAGTGTTCCCTTCTTCTTGTTTCTCTACAATAAAAGAATAAAGCTCTGGGAAAAACAAGAAGGAAAAGAAAAATCTACTTTTTAATCTGTTCTTGGGATTTGTCTTCCTCAATTATTCTCTTCACCTTTGCAGAACTTAGCTTGGTCCTCACACAACAGGAAATACTCACAGTCAGCAAAAATTACTGCCAGTAAAGACCTGATCTTCCCTGCAGTCACATTTACTTTCACTGATGTCACGTCTACCATTCAGCAAAGTACTGAACCACATGCCTAACTTTACCCCTGTGAGTATCTCTGGTTTGGCATACTGGCATACTTTGGGATATGACATCTGAGTTAGGGTATTACCTAAGTGCAGCCTAGGAGGGTTTGTCCAAAACAAACTCCAAGAGCCACTTAAAAACCAATATTCATTCAAAAAATTAAAATTAAGTGCAATTTCCATATTAGTGGACCTCTTAAGTCAGGAATAAACAAAGAGCAACAGAAGGAGACACTCCATTCAGCTATTTCTGTGACTGCTGGCAGGAAAAATTGTTTGAATATTTTACAATGAAAGATTGCATGCAAATTTCTATTTTATCAGTGACTCTTTGGGCAAAATAGCAAATGAAGCAGAGCTTGCTCCATGCTAGATGCGCCGTAAAATGAAGAATATACTACCCCATCTCTCACAATACAGCATTTTAAGGAACTCATTTATCAGTGTTTTGGAGAAAGGTTTTAGAGTTCATTCTGTTCAGAATTCTGCTTACCCGTCATATTTTTAGTGTTACTGTTCTCTCCATCTTTACTAAGATACGTTTTCATGAAAAAAAAGCAAGCACTATTAACAGCTCATCAGCTTCTCAGGACTATCAACAACCTGTGGGAGAGAAGAGTGACAAGAAGAGGCATATGAGTCATGAGAAGAACATTTTTCCAAATCATTATGTTTCTTCACTCAAGCCTATTGTACCATCCCAACTCCGCTTCTTCCCCACCTCTACTTGCCTATGCTTTGCTCAACAGAGATTCTTACGCACATCATAAAATTACTTTCTACCTAGTAACCCCCCACCTTTTTTCTTTTTTTTTTATTTTATTTGTAATCTCAATTCTCTGCCTTTCTCCCTTCATTGAAACAAAGAAAGGAAGGATGTGAGAGAGAAACAGAAACACACACTTACATCCAGCTAAAGAAACTTCTCAGAAAATTTAGGGTAGATGTGCTGACTGTGCCTTACTTACATAATTTCAATGGTAAAATCTTCACAAGCACAGACTCTGCTCCAGAATGAAGGGATGAAGAGGTACAAAAAGGTCAGTATTAACTATCTTTTTTGTGCTATTTACAGACACATGGAAATATTTTTAAAATGGGTCTTTGCCAGAGAGTGCAGTATAATTGGAAAAGTGAGATTTTGCCAAAACACAATGAAACTTCTGCTGAACATGAGGCAGTGTATTTTGGGAGAGAATTCTGTAAAAAAAAAAAATAGGAACACCAAGAACTTTGATTCCTCTCATGTACTGGTTTCCTCCTGTCATACCCTGAACATTCTCCACTTTAGAAGTACAGTGAACAGTAAATATATAAATATATACAAATATATAAATAAAAAACAGAAGTTCAGGGCAACTGGAGTAGTCTGTGATTTAGGGTCAAACTCAGCAAAAATCTTTCAATGAGGAAAGAAAAAGAACCTTGAACCCTTACAGTATTTGACCACATTAAAAAAAATTTCCATTTTCAAAATAATGTCATTTAGAAATTAAACTACATTTTGTTATTCTTACAGACTACAAGAAAATGAACCCTTTGCTTGAGTTCAGTTGATACAAGATAAGTAAATGAATCCTCTTCACTTTTCTTTCTTTTTTCTTTTTTTTTTTTTTTTTAAGATATTCAGTTTGAGTATACCTAAAAGGTTTTCCTTTTTCCAGTGCTTCTATGTGGAACCTGAATCCCCACCATGTATATTGCTGGCATAGCCCTATGTGACATCCATTTCAGCAGAGAGCATAGAGATCCTGGCAAAGTCAAGGAGATGTGCTACCTTGCAGGATGCTCTGCTAGATGAGATAGTCTACCTGGCACCAGAGCAGCACTGCGGCATCTCCTTGTTGCATGACTCAAAATACACACACATACAGCACATACATATCAGTGAAGTGGCTGGGCGTACCCATCATGTAGCTCCATACGTAAGTCTACCCTGTATTAAGAAAGATCTCGTACAAAAAGCTGGCAGTTGATTTTATGGAAACCTCAGAGTCAGCGGAGTGCTCTTTTAGCTCATACAAGCCCAAGCCCTTGAAAATCCCATGAAATGCCTGTCTCTGTTTTTAAACCTGGTCACTATTGCCCTCTCAAGGGAAGATGCACAGTTGCTGGCTTCCTTGAAGACTGCCACAGGGGTAGCAGGAATTTTTTCAGGAATGATGGCAAATACCCAAACATGTTAACAGTGTATTGCTCAGAAGCACCTGGAGCAATAACACCAGCTGGTTAAATACAACAGCTGTACTAAAATGTGGTCTTGGAAAGCATCCCCACACAGGGGTAAATACTGAGATCAAGGCTCTCAGAGAGAAGAATGTCAAGTTAGGAGATGAAAGGAAAGTAGGGGGAAGGAAAAGAAGCTGGAAAGAAGGTGTAGCCATAATCTCCAATACTTTCTGTTGTAAAACTCTAAATCAAGATGAATTTTGCTCTCATTTAAACTTGATAGAAAGGAAATATCCCCAGGATATTATTTTGGATGGTGTACCATACTGGGGGACATCAGTTGCTATTTTATCTTGTCAGGCAAAGAAGGTCACAACTCCTTAATTGGCTCCCATGGAAAAGTTTGAAGTCAAAAAGCAGAGAAGGTATCTTGCATAAGAGGAACAAAACAGCTGGGAAAAAAATCCAGAGGAACAATATTTGTTTTGTGCAAATGACCTTTCACCTCACTAGCAAAAATGAAAAGTGTAGGAAGAAAGTACAGTAAAGCCACAGAATTAATTCCCAACACTGTTTTTGAACACTTATTTATGTTTTCAAAGATTCTTTACCATACTGATACAAATTGGACACAGTGATGGATCCACTATAGAGGCGAGGAGCACGTGCAGTCTTGTGGTTAGAAGAGGTGACTTGAGCCTCTTTTCTTTCTGGCTCTGCCAGTGACTTCTCATATGATACTAGGTAGATAAGTCATTTAGCCTCTCAGTGGTCCATGTTCTTCATCAATCAACTGAAGAGACGTTTTTGATGAAAAGTACAAGAGTTCAGTATTACTACTCTCAACTTTCAGCTTTAGCAGCTTTGAAAGTCACAGATGCTGGACAATAAGCTCAAAGTATGACTCAAACAGCAGAACCTCAATATGCTGTGCAAGAGGCTTAAATATTTGTCAGAAGGGTTTTAACGCTAAGACATCGATAGAGATGCACGACAGACTCCCTTGGTACAGCCAGATGCTGCTTCGGGCATTTGCCAAGTCAGGATAAAATTAATTACAATATTTTTAAATCAAAACAACATGCAATGCTGAGCTTTACCTTATTCTCTTAAGCCACATAACAGCAAATAGCACTTTTTCTCTTCATTGAGACTTTTGAGGTATCAGTCATAGATAAATACTTAAAACTAATTAGTCTCATTTTCACAACTGATTTAAATATGAAGTAGTCTCATATCCATAGCTAGCAGTTGCAGCAGCAGTAATGGCAGATATTTACTATTTTTTTAAATGAAACAAATGATCTGCTGGCCATGAAACTAACGGCCCTGTGCTCCTAACTACAGCAAAATACTCAATGAGAGAAGACAAAGAAAACTTAAGGGCTTTGGATAAGGCTTTGCTTCCCTGGGAAACAAATGATTGGGCCCACTCTAAGTACAATCAGATGTGTGCTAGCTACAGCTGCAACAGAGCAAAGAACAAAAGGATTGCAGTCAATGTCAATTAAATCAAAATTCAATTGATTAAAGGCTAAACAATTGATTAGAAATACAGTGCAGCAGACTTGAAAGGAAAAGTCCCCCCTCTACCAAGGTAATTCTCAGCTCCTGAAATTCCTCATGCATGCAGATTGCCTGCTGATGATAATTGGAGCTTTTCATGCATAGGGATAAATGAACATTAGAGTCAGCTTTGCTTTCCGTGGCTGTAAGATTTCTTCACTGAAGTATCCCGAACTTTGCTTTTATATGCAGCTTAGAATAAAGCAAAGGTGGAAAAAAGAGCTGGAAGGAAAGAGAAAAAATTGAAAAGTCTGGAAACATCAGAGGGCTGATCTTGCTCCCAATGCAGCCGTTAAAAAGCTTCTCCTTGTCTCTCTTTAAAATTGGATCAAGCCCAAAGACTGACTGAACATAAAAGCACTTTCATATTTGAGGTGTTTTCACAGTAGACGGCATCTTCTTTATCATCCAAACCACCTCTCAACCATGGCTAGGACCTCTGATTTCCAGTGCCTGAAGATGTCTACCACATCAGAGGATGAATAACTTCATGTTTTCTCCCTGTGATGGCAAGGCATGCAGTCAGCCATCATGTTTCCTACAGGAGCAAAGGAAGCACTTCACCCTTGTCTTGCCTGTTGCCAATCCCAGAGGTTCAGGGTGCCCTCTGATAGGGACTGAATCTGCCCTGATAAAATGGGAAGGCACTCAAGAGAATCATTTTCATCTAGGATAATGCAGACCCTGGAACGATCACGCCTTACTGACACATTCTGGATATTGTTTAAAACTACTTTCTTCTTCTGTTACTAATGTAGGCAATAGTCCCTAAATACATCCTTAAACTTGAAGGTTAGCAGGCCCTGGGCACACATTTACTACTAAGTGCTTGATAATGCACTTTACTTTGAGTCCCTGAATAGCAACTAACGCATCTCAGCCTGAGATTTCCCTGTGCTCACTATCCCTAAGGTTCATTTGAGCAGATTCTTCACAGTTTCTAAACAGCAGCCCTATCACACCAGAGAGGCTGAAAATAATGGCTAAGCACCCCCAAGAGGTGTGAAAACACCTCCCGTGCCACCTCAGTCCCTCAACTGAGCAAAAAGGATTTCCTGGCCTAGAAATATGCAGAAGGTGTGACACAGCACAAATATGATGACTACTGGCGCTGTGAACAATGGAGTTAGGATTATCTGAGCAAAATGGCATGCAACAGAATAGAGAACCACAAGCAATAATTCCACCATCCTTCTTTTCTAATGCAGCATTACTACATCTTTTCACTGTGTATTCTCACCAATTGTCACTGTAACATTATTTTTTGTGCCTTAACTCAATGCAGTAGCAACGTTGTCTATACTAAGTATAGGTATGTTATTTTCTGTAAAAAAAAGAATGGATGATATGGCTTTTTCTTTAAAAAGATCTGACTAGCATATTAACCGAGCAGTTTGAAAACCTACAGATATTCTCATATTTTCAGTGAAAAGTCATTATGACATGACTAGTTAAACTTTTGGACTTTTAGCTTAGCATTGCAGATCTTAAAGCAGTGTTTAAATAACAATTCTGAGAAAGCAACATGGTTGTAAGTCAAAATAGCTGAAGTGGTACTTTTTTCTCTGCATCCATACTTGAATATTTCTAGTTCTAAACTGTAATCTCCTTAAAATGCAGATTATGTTGTACTTGGTTTTGTAAAATTCCACCTAATAAGTAATGTTTCACGTTTATGCTGCATTTCATCAGTTGAATTATCTTCTGACTTAAATGCTGAATAATACCACGGGACCACAACAAATCACTTGTTATTTTACTTTGTTATTTAGTGTATGTTTAGGGTTATGTTTACTATTCCATTATATACAGTATATTTATATTCTGCTTTATATTTCTTTTACTGTTTGCTCTCCCAGTTGCTACAGTTTATTACTTTGTTTACTTGCAAGAACACTTTAAAAAAACAGTAATATCAAATTATTCTTTTTTAAAGCCTGTTTTCTAATGCTTCAGAAGGGCATGAAAGAAATGTGAAGAAGGCTGAGGCACAAGCTCTGTGTCACAATATGAGATGTGAAGCAATCCAGAAGACTCCAGTGTACATCAAATATGAGTTTCATACAATTAAACAGCTGACTTTTCCCAAAAGGAAGGGAAATGGCCAGCTTAAAATGGCGTCTTCAATCTATATTTTCCTTCTGAAAATGAAAGAGATGCTGGGTGACAGAGGTATTACTTGAAGGACAGGGATTTGCCACACATTTATTTATAAAGGCATTCATTCATATGGAAGCCCTTCTTACCCGGGTTTCCTATATACATATCTAAATACTGGTGTTTCTGAAGGCCTCAAAGGACCAAGCTTTATTGTGTTGGCTCAGACAGCTAGGAGACAGCAGAATCAACCCTGAACCTGCTTCTGTCCCCCCCCGTCCACCCCCCACTGAACAATATAGGAGAAATTGAGAAAATATGATGTCAGAAAAGAGTGAGAAGAGGAACTTTACACTTCTGACTGGTGGCATCAATTATTTTCCTTGAAATGTTGAGACTACGAGTGATGAAGAAAGCCTAAAGGAAGACTGTGAAGCACAGCTGTGGAAGGAGGCAAAGGAAATATCATGCTAGGAAGGCCAAAATAGACCAGCTATCTTCAGCTGCTGACTTAGCAAACCTGAGTGAGGAAAGAACAGAGACAGCCCCAGGACTCTGAACATTTCTTTGTTGCCCACTCAGGCGTGGTCTCTGGCACGGGAACAGGGGCAGAGCAAGGAAATGCAAAACTAGAATCAAGTTTTTGTGTTTTCCCCTGCTGGCAGCCACCCTGAGAGGTTAATGGTGGACAGTGAGAAGCTGTACCACAGTTGTATGCTACAGAGAAAACAGGAGCTCCCACAATACATGGCAGATCTGTTGTGGTGCCACACCTCATGGTCCTCCTCTGCTTCCCTTGTATCGGTCTGGCACGTGGGTCCAGCTTTTAAAATAGGCACCATCACATCTGAAAGACCTTTCATTTCAGTTTGAAGGTAGCTTGTAGAAAGGCTGTATTTCTACAGTTATTTTCCCAGGTTGGAGGGACTACATCTGCCTTAGGAAGCAATGAACTGAGACTTTGATTCGCAAGATCCCTGACTCATATTTGGGATAAATTCCAGTGGACTCTGCATCATGTCCTGCACTCCTACTGCTGCAGAGCAAGATGCTGAATGACAACGAGATTAGGAACATCATGGGTGGACATGCAGCAACGCTAAGGAGAAGGAATTATATATGTAATCCATATCATACAGATCCTATAAGGCTCCTGCTCTTGAAACAAACACTGGGGAGGTTAAGAACACCCATCTTCTCAGCTCAGTTTATTTTAATCCTGCTGGAGTTAACTTTTTGGTTCTACAGCTTACTATGCCTATCGTGCTCATGAAAACACCTTCATGGATTTCCTGAGCTCAGCGAACTGTCCAAAGGAGTGCCTCCTGCCGTCTCTCAGCCGCTTCCTGCTGCACATGCTGCTGCAAAGGCACACCGCAGTCTTGCTGAGGCCAAGAAATGGGCATGTAAAACTACTGCAATCAAATGGGATGAAATCTCCCATGCTAACAGCAAGGTGCCATGGAGCACTTACTCTGCATCTCTCGACAGCAAAGCACCTGGCAGAACACAGGTAAGCACAGCTTGCCCTCAGCACAGTTAGGACCAAGGGGTTGTTTTTGTTTTTAAATGACTGCCCAAAGCTAGGTGCCATTTGAGGATGCCATTCTGAGACTTGCCTGCATAAGAGCAAATATCCTGTTTCTGCATTACTGCTTTTCCAAAATGGTAGCTCTGTCCCGAACTTTTGCCAGGTATTTCCTACAGTTCAGTCCTAGGTGACTTACTCAGGGATACACTTTACTAGTAACACAGAGCACTGCAGGTCTCTTAACCCCTAGGTTAGGCCTATTCTCCTTCAACATCATTGTCCTAAGAACCAAAGGATGTGCAGAAAAACACATCTAAGGGAAACTAAATTTTTTACTAATGCGAAGAATTTGGCATTTTAAACATGAATAAAAGTTATTCTCACTTTATTCTCAGATCTTCAACAGTCTACCAATGAATATTAATTATGTTACTATTCTGCTATATGACGACAACTCTGCTGGCAACACACCTCATTTGGGGACTGCTGTGCATCGCTTTGAAGCAAGAAGTTCTGTACGGAGGCCTTTCAAGGTTTCTTCTAAAGAGAATTTAAAACCAGTTCTGCTACTGAAATTTCACATGAATTAGGAGCCAAAAATTAAATTCAGTAAACAAATAAATGATTCCAAGAAAGAGGAGAGATCAAAATTACTGTGTTTTTTATCTACTGCCTTATATATGCACAGCAGCCTACAGGGACCCATTTTGTGAGACACGCACTTAGTTGCTCTCCATCTCTCATCTCATTTTCTTCTGATGTGAATTTTTTTCTCTGCCTGGGGAGTGTGCAGAACTCTGCAAGAGGCTCTGTAGCATCTGCTGAGGCTCTTTATAATTGCATTTCCTTGTACTGAAATTTTGAGACTGATTCTTTAGGTTTGGACCAAAAGCTGGAGGTCAGTTCTTGCCATTTTTAATTATTTCCTTTCATGAAATATAAAGGAAGACACATCCCTCTGATTTTATCATCCCTGACAAATTATCCCCCAGCCCTTTCTTTGTTCTTATTATTTTACCCATTCTTAAATGAACCTGAATCATTTGTGCTAGCAGGCATGCGCAAACACACACACACCCCCACACACCCACACCCCTCACAACTAAGACATCTCTTTTTGAATCTCAGTTTCAGATATTTTAAGCTACACTTCTCAGACTTTGCTTTTAATATTATATTTGCCTGGAAATCATTAATGTACTAAACCAAGACTTTTTACTAGTTAAAAAGTCTGTTGTGGCTTAACCCAGCCACACAGCCGTTCACTCACTCCCCCCCCCAGCAGTGGGATGGGGGAGAGAATTGGAAAAAAAAAGCATAATTCATGGGTTGAGATACAGACAGTTTAATAGGATAGAAAAGGGAAAATAATAACAACAACAGTAACAACAACAACAACAACAACAATAATAATAAAAGAATATACAAAATAAGTGATGCACAATGCAATTGCTCACCACCTGCCAACTGATGCCCAGCCAGTTCCGGAGCAGCAGTCACCGCTCCCCTGGCCAAATCCCCCCAGTTTATATACTGAGCATGACGTCACATGGTATGGAATATCCCTTTGGCCAGTTTGGGTCAGCTGTCCTGGCTGTGCCCCCTCCCAGGTTCTCACTGGCAGGGCATGGGAAGCTGAAGAGTCCTTGACTAGTGTAAGCACTGCTTAGCCACAACTAAAACATCGGTGTGTTATCAACATTGTTGTTACCATAAATCGGCAGATGAAGAACTCTCTAGGACTCAGTTTGGAGTTTTAGAAAGCAGGCATTCTTTATTGCAGCGCTGGGTGCAAGGTGGAATTTCCACAAATCAAGCACACCTATGGCTAGATCACCATTACATTTATACACAAAAATT
>NW_008824938.1:627092-633945 GCF_000699105.1 Pygoscelis adeliae | reverse complement strand
CACTTCAGGACACCTTAAAAGTAGGTTTTGTTGCCAAGTTGACCAGCTGGATCTCTACCTTGCCAGGTTGTCAAATAACTCATCCCATAAACAATAGAACCTAGAGGCTCTGGTTATGGTTTAGAGAGTCCAGAGAATAGGGAATAGGGACTTCAAGCGACACAGCCTCAAATAATAAGTAACACAGCGACCTATACATAACGCTACCATAAGGGCTAACTTATTAGAATCAAAATGTTCTTACAGGTGATTATTTCATAACCTAAAGATTCAGTAAAACTTAAGATCATCTTCAACATTGTTCTCATCCTAAATCCAAAACACAGCACTGTACCAGCTACTAGGAAGAAAATTAACTCTATCCCAGCCAAAACCAGGACAAAGTCATAAGTGTTCTAAATTTCTGCTGCAGAAAAGTCTAGACAAAAGTCCTGGATGATAAATCAGGCAGAAAAAAGTCTCTCTTTTATTTTAAATTGATATTGTACATGTCTCTCATGCTTCATCTAGTACTATTTTCTACTTATCATGAAATATCCCCCAAAAGTACACATTTAGAATTACTCAGCTATGATTATACAATACATCTTAAGTCACCAGGAAGTGCTCATCTGGGAAATATTCTTACACGGGACATCCATCAGAGACCCTTACTGAACAGCAAGGACTATTATTTAACAGTAGTGGTAATTCTGCTTGGGGACATGGTCGGATGACCCAGCCATGCTGAAATTACCAAACTCACCTTTGTACCACCGAGCACCTGGTTTGGAGCTGCTGTGGGATGGGATGTCCCAGGGAGGGCTTACCCGGGCTGAAGACAGCAGGGGAAGAATAGCTGGAGATGGAAAAGGAACAGACCTGGAATGGGAGAATTTGGGAATGCCACAACACATGTAAGCGCTAACAGTAACCTAGAGGTATGGAGACAGGCATATGGAAGCAGGCAGGGTGCTACACACAAGTGCTTGAACGTATGGTCAAAGAGAAATGACAGCCTCTGTTTACATGTCTTTCATGTGATCAAATAGTAATTGGAATGTGTTTCTGCTCAGGGTTCAAGTCCTTGCTACCATTTATACACTTGGTACAAATTTACGTGTTCTATAGTTCTATATTTAATGTACATTTCTGTTTTCAAACAGTACACTGGAGGGCAAAAACTGTGGTTTGTGTAGTGTCCAAACTACTGAAAGGCCAGATCTCAAGCAATAGACTCCTGTTTTAAAACAGTCATATGCAAATGCAGGCCATTTTCAGGTGCTTTGATGAGTTTAAGAACAGATTAGGCTGCACAGGTTATGCATCTGGCACCACAGAAGAACTCCTTAAGGCTCAGGTGTGCCCAGCCCTCAAAGGTTACCATCACCAGGACACTTACGACCCCACAAAGCAGAACCAGAGGCTGCAGACAGAGCTGGTTCAGTGGGTGAACAACTGGTTTTGACAGGGCTAACCATCGCAAGAGCAGCACATACACTATGTAAGCATGGTCTTTTTTACTCCTCACCAAGTAAAACCCCTTTGGTGTGCAAACTGTAACCTTCAAAAAGATGGAAAGACAGAGGACATGGCAAAGGGCATTGTTGGGCCGTTTAAGTTGAATTCTCCAGAGGCAAATTACAAAGTTGTCTGCCTATAATGTCTGCCTGACATCCCTGAAGCGCTTGTTCACAGCCACCACTGCACTTGCTTTTTAGGTTGTTGAAGTGTATTTAGGGAGAAAGTGTCTGAGTTGCCCAAAAGCTCACCTTTATGAACCCATTGTGACCGTTCAGGCTTTGTGGGAAATTACTGACTGTTCTCCATAGTGGTACTGCTAACATCATTAGTGATGTCAAAGGCAGGTGTCACAGTGGATGGATTTCACAGAGACAGCTGAGGCATTCATACACACCAGAGCAAGAGAAGAAATGCGGTACACATAGGAACAGTTATTTTTCAGTGATCTTTCTAAAAAAAACAGTTCTTTTGACAGTGAAAATCTCATGGGTTTTTTTCCCCCTTTTTGAATGGAAGCAGGCACTTGAAAAGTTCATTGCAGCCCGACTAGTTTCTCTTTCATTTATTAAACACTTTCTTGAACACTTTTCTTTTCACAGCCATCTTGCCAAGTGTCAGTAAGATTAAAAAAAAAAAAAATTAAAAGTAACCAAGATTAAAAATATTTTGTATTTTGAACAAGTGCAAGCAAAGAAAAGGTAGAAACAGTGATAGATCTTCTACCGATTCTATGCAAATGTGAAATTAATTTAATCACTGAGGATTTGACAAAGGAACCCAAATCAAGGTTAACAAGAAATGCAAATCTCAGTTTAACTGTCAGCCCTTCATGTCTGACTGATGTGCTGTTAATCTTATATAGCAACTATTTAATAGGTTTTCTAATGAATGGGGCTTTCCTTGGAATTTTTAAATACTGTGTTGTGATTTAACCTCAGCCAGCAACTGAGGACCACACAGCCGCTCGCTCACTCTCCCAGCCCCGGTGGGATGGGGGGGAGAACTGGAAAAGTAGAAGTGAGAAAACTCGTGGGTTGAGATAAAAACAGTTTAATAATTGAAATAGAATAAAGTAAAATAGTAATAATAACACTAACAACAATTTACAACAACAACAATAATAATAACAATAATAATATTAGTAATATATACAAAGCAAGTGATGCACAACGCAATTGCTCACCATCTGCCAAACAATGCCCAGCCAGTCCCTGAGCAGTGGTCACCACCCCCTGGCCAACTCTCCCCAGTTTATGTACTGAGCATGACGTCACACGGTATGGAATATCCCTCTGGCCAGTTTGGGTCAGCTGTCCTGGCTGTGCCCCCTCCCAGCTTCTCGCTGGCAGGGCATGGGAAGCTGAAGAGTCCTTGACTAGTGTAAGCACTGCTTAGCCACAACTAAAACATCGGCGCGTTATCAACATTGTTCTCACCCTAAATCCAAAACACAGCACTGTACCAGCTCCCAGGAAGAAAACTAACTCTATCCCAACCGAACAGTTTTGCCTTCAAAACTGAATTCACAGTCACCTTTAAAATTACCAAGGCTTAACAACCGCATGTCTTGTTTTGCATCTTCTACTGCATTTTATCTTTGCACCATTACTTATTTTATGCCCACAGTGAATACTTCCATTTATTTTAGTACTGATTTCCAAAAATGTGGCTGGTTCACACCAGTGACCCTGTTTTAGCCTTCTCTTTTCCTGCCCCAGCCATTGCAAAGCTGCCTAAGTTGCAGCTTTCACCTTCTGAGCATTTGCCCATACCTGAGGGATGCTTCTGTTCACTGCTTCGCTCATATAGGATGCTGGCTTGTGCACAGAGAAGGAGGTAGTTCCTCAAAACTTGGCGCTTGGCCACAGCCCCCATGCTGTAATCTTCAGACCGACTGAGGTTACTAATATGACCTATAGACACAGTAAATAACAGTCTGAGCACACAGCCACATGTTCTCTCCTTTTGCAAAGACAAAACTGACTGTTTACTCCCACTGCATTTGCAAACTCTTAATTAGTTTTATACGTATTTTTAAAACTTCTCTTTACTCTCCTGAAGAGCTCTGACAAAGGTTTTGAGACTTCAAACAATTTTTTGAAGGACTTATGATCATTGCACCTGCTTTGTAGAGTGACACCACTTCTACTTACATGTCAGAAGTGTAAAATGAAGCTAATAAAATGCTTGGTATGTACTATGTACTTGGTAATTTAAGATGAGGTTTAATGATGTAACAAACAACGGATTAAATGTTTTATAATTGCTAAGCTATAAAGGAAACCATAACAATTAAATTATACAGGACATTAAGCATTAATTCATTTAATGCTATCTGCACAGGATCTGCTGAAAGACTGCTACCCACTGGTGGATCCTTTCCTTTCAAACTTCACCCCGTGTTGATCATTGCCTGTCATCCTCAGCTTCTCTCCTCTGTCCCGTAATACAATGTCATCAGCTCGTTGTCCTTTTCACGTGGTTGTAAGGCTTGTAGCTTCTTTCTGGCAGTGTCATCCTTGACCGAACTGCCTGGCTACCTGTTAGAAAGAGCAGAAAGGGAGCAGACTCAGCACTGACCGGAGCCCTCTGAGTTGCACAATGATTCACAGCTTGAGGAAAAAGTTAATGAAAAACAATGCAATCAAAAATAATTCATATTTTTAAGTAACTCAGTTAATTTTAATTTGCATTATCCTTTGCTTCATTTTGGAATTCAGTATAAGACTAAGGGGGCATTCTCTAAAAATGAAAGTATTTTAGGTCTTGCTTTTACTGTAAAATATGGAATTCTTTATTGTCATAAGGACACCAGGACAAGGAAGAAACAAGTTGAAGATACAGGTGCATAAGCTGAAATTATTGCAGAATACTATGGCTAAAATACAATCCCCTCAGTTCTGTGCCCAAATATGGGTAGGTACATGGCATTAAACATAGAATGGAAATACTAGTATAGATGAGAAAAAATAAAGCTTATTAGATGTCCAGAAAAGCTGACTTGTTAAAAGGTCTTTGACATGGACTAATATTCCTAGAGCCAATCTCAAATTGCTTCCAATACAGAAGCAGCCTCTGCCACGCTTGGCTGGGAACAAATTGGGACCACGTTTCTGCCTCAAGGAGCTGGCAATACAAGGTCTGAGCCTCTCTTGGGAGCTGTGGATATAGTGCCTGGGCTCCTGCCAAGATTCTGCAGAGCTCCTGCAGGAAGATCCTTTCCCACATAGAGTACAGCTGAAGTTAACATTCATATTTGATGCACTCTCTGTCCACTCCACTGTAATGCCAGGCAAGAATCAGATGAATCAGAAGTTGAGAAATAAGGTTAATTCACAGAGAATTTGAGAGGTGGAAGAGAAAGATAGTAACAAGATCTGCACTTTGAAATAATTCAACTTAGTTTCTTTTTATTACATAATTTTCTTTGGGGTTTTCTGCCTTGCTTATGTATTCAGGATAAGTAGGCTTTTAGAGAAGGAAAGAGAGTTCACATTAAAATAAACTTATTTCAAAGTGTGGTACATGGTGCTGTTATCCCATTTTTCATTGCTATGTGTATAACAGGGTTTCAAAAGATTGTTTTAAATAACTTAATATTCATGGAAAACAAACAAACAAACGAACAAACAAACAAATAAATAAATGGCTCGGTGGAAACAGCAGAGACCTGTGAAACAGAACAATTCTACCTGCATTTCCATTAGGGATTTTAGTAACTAATTGAAAGATCTAACTGTTCAGGGAGGTAGCTTCCCTTAATATCCCATGGAAAGTGAGTGAGTGTTTATAGTATGAGTCCAAAATCAGAACATTTGCTTTATTTAGGATGAGAGGAAATGACCTCAAGTTGCGCCAGGGGAGGTTTAGATTGGACGTGAGGAAAAACTTCTTTACTGAAAGAGTGGTTAAACATTGGACCGGGCTGCCCAGGGAAGTGGTTGAGTCACCATCCCTGGAAGTATTTAAAAGACGTATAGATGCGGCGCTTAGGGACATGGTTTAGTGGGCATGGTGGTGTTGGGTCAACGGTTGGACTCGATGATCTTAGAGGTCTTTTCCAACCTTAATGATTCTGTGATTTATTCCTATTTCCATTAAGAAAACCTTGTTATACAAGCAAACAAAAACTCACTTTAAGGAAAAAGTAGCTCACCAGAGTTAGTCATATATCACTAAAGTATTGATAACAATGCTACTGAAATAACGTGTGTTTTAAAAGCATAAAAGAGGGAAGTACTTCATTTATTATAATTGTATGGGAAACAAAATATAAAAGGTATATGTTGGCAGGCAAATAAATAGCTAAACAAAGCAAAATAAATCTTGTGTAAGAGCAAAGAAAAAGCTGGTAGAGTAGGATGAAAAGGAAAAGTGAAACAAAACTTTCAAGCAGGTTATTGACTGGTTTAGGTTTATGTCCTTAAAGGAGACATAAAGAGTGAGTCTGCTCATTCGGAGGAATCAATACACAAATATCATTTCTTGCGTATCCCCCGAGGAATTCTTTTCCTTTTTAATTTAGCAGATAGACTGAAATTTACTGAAAATATTTGAAGACCAGTCCCCATTGTTTCTACTGAATTCTTGTCTAGTTACAACCCAGAGAGCACTGTAAGCAGGAATACCACTATTAGCAGATGGCATCTTTGATGTGGACTTCAAAAGGCTTGTACTGCTAACTGTTTAGAAGTCAGTAGAGCCTATGCTGATGGCACAATATTCAGCCTGCCTTATGATGGTGAAGCATAGATAAAAAGATCCATGCATGCTTAATAAAAGCAGCTAGAGAATCCAGGAAAACACTTTGGTAAAAATCCATTCCCCTTCACCTTAAAGGCAGGAGCCATGCTCGCTTTTCAACATATACATGGTCCTGTGTCACCAAAAGACAAAAATCAATGATTTCCTACACAGCATCTATTTCCCAATTCATATATTTAAAGGTGGGTTTATTTTCTGATAATAAAGAAACTGGAGTGGTTGAAAGCATTATATAAATTATATAACTATATCTGGCACGTTTTACCATGGCTGCCAGCCAAAGTAAAACATATAGGTGTGGGACAACCAGGGGATCAGGCCCAGCCAGCACGGGTTCATGAGAGGCAGGTCCTGCTTGACCAACCTCATCTCCTTCTATGACCAGGTGACCCGCCTAGTGGATGAGGGAAAGGCTGTGGATGTGGTCTACCTGGACTTCAGTAAGGCCTTTGACACCGTCTCTCACAGCATTCTCCTCGAGAAGCTGGCGGCTCACGGCTTAGACAGGTGTACTCTGCGCTGGGTCAAAAACTGGCTGGACGGCCGGGCCCAGAGAGTTGTGGTGAATGGAGTTCAATCCAGTTGG
>NW_008824938.1:623733-625465 GCF_000699105.1 Pygoscelis adeliae | reverse complement strand
CCCTCACTACAAGAAGGACGTTGAGGTGTTAGAGCATGTCCAGAGAAGAGCAACGAGGCTAGTGAGGGATCTGGAGAACAAGTCTTATGAGGATCGGCTGAGGGAACTGGGGTTGTTTAGCCTGGAGAAAAGGAGGCTGAGGGGAGACCTCATCGCTCTCTACAACTACCTGAAAGGAGGCTGTAGCGAGGTGGGTGTCGGTCTCTTCTCCCAAGTAACTGGCGAAAGGACGAGAGGAAATGGCCTCAAGTTGCGCCAGGGGAGGTTTAGATTGGATGTGAGGAAAAATGTCTTTACTGAAAGAGTGGTTAAACATTGGACCAGGCTGCCCAGGGAAGTGGTTGAGTCCCCATCCCTGGAAGTATTTAAAAGACGGGTAGATGAGGCGCTTAGGGACATGGTTTAGTAGGCATGGTGGTGTTGGGTTGACGGTTGGACTCGATGATCTTAGAGGTCTCTTCCAACCTTAATGATTCTATGATTCTATGATTCTATATATATCTGTATCAGTACATAATTCAAAGGACGTAGACGTCTAGGGAAATCTAAATTCCTCTGCAGAGCACAGAGGTATCTGTTGACTTTCAAAGTCCTTGGTCTACAAGATAAATGTTAAACTAAATTCAACCTTTTTGTATCTTACAATTCACCTTCAGCCATATGTTTTTCTTCTTGTGTAAGGTAAGAGCACACTTTCATCACCCAGATGGGTTATTCATTTTAATGAAATAAAAAGTTTTCATTCTATTTTATCCATTTTCTTCTATAATACTTTGTTGGTATGACCCTCATTTTACTTTTTTCTCTAAATTAGAATGGAATTCATTCACTGCTATTGTTGTGAAGGCTACAAAATGAATACTTGTTAGAAAAATCACACATAGGAGAAGTATGTCAGAGACCTCAGACTTCACTCATCCTAGAAATTTCTCTTTGGAATCCAAATTCAAAAGTGTCAAACTCCAACAGTGAAAGAAAGTGTAATTATTACATTCTGAGGTATCTCAAATTAGGCTTTTTTTAATTGCAATAATGAATATTCTCAGTTAGAATGAATGTGGGGAAACAAACAGTTATTCTCAAACTATAACGTGCACATATAAACCAGGATATTAAACAGACAGTTGTGCAAGGAGAAGTAATAATGAATGTTAGTTCGGTGTAAAAGTATCCCTCAAATGGTGAATTCTATGCAGAAGTATCACTCTCTGCACCTAAAAGCAGACGTGCAACTACGGAGGGACAGCTGACTTCAGGAAAGTTGTCGTGGGTTTTGAGTTTCATATTTTTGTCAGATTTCAAGTCTGTCAACCAGCTATTTTAGGAAAGTGACAAATACTGATCATCAATATGTTCAGTCATCCAGCTTTCTGTTTCATGAGCCGATGAACTCTTCTTTTGCTCTGCCCATATCCTCCCTCCTAAACAAAAAACAAAACACCATATCCATAGCTCCCAAGAGAGGCTCAGGCCTTATACTGCCAACTTCTTGAGGAAGAAACATTGTCCCAGTTTGTTCCCAGCCAAGAGTGGCAGAGGTTTTTTCTGCATTAGAAGCATCTGGTTTTTTCTGGATGTTCTCTGCTGCTTCTTGCCCTGAAACTGTTCCACCAGTCTGGCCACCAGGAGAAATTGGTGGATGGGAATTGGTGGGTGAGAAATCCACCCAAGGATTGGATTTGCTCCACTGGGATCCCACATCCTCTGTAGGATCGACCCAACTACCAGTGTA
>NW_008824938.1:597122-623709 GCF_000699105.1 Pygoscelis adeliae | reverse complement strand
GAGGATGGGATGAAGAGGGGTTCTGGCTGTCCCTGTGACCAACCTGTACCAGTGCCTCACAAGGACTGAGGACGGATGTAGGCAGGAACTTCCAGTTACAAAAGTGGCATCAAAGAGGACAGGTGGACATTTTGGAAATTTCACATGTTGTCAAAGATTTCTAGGATCCCCTTTGGCTTAGGGAAAGTGATGATGAGCTTTATGTTAGGAGAGAGATCTATACAGGCAGGTACAAACTGCCCTACATTCACTCTGCCCTTCTCTCCAAGCTGCCGTGACAGCAGCATTGTCACATTGCCGTGACAATGACATATGTATGTGAGTGAGCAACTGGGCCGGGGTTCAGCTGCCAGCCAGGATCAACCCACTACACAGAGGTTTTCAGACTGTTCTGACACCTAAAGCCAAATGTGCAAAGGCTATCTCCATCAATATTACTATTTCCCCCATTATTTAACATTGGGAAGTAGCACTATCAATATGCCTCTCTTGATGGCTGCCTTTCTACCTTGCATATCACATACTCATAATTTCCTTCTTCTGGACAACTAGGTATCACTGGGCTTAAGCTGCCAAATATCCCAGCATGTATCCCCTGTCCCTCAGCTCTACATGCCAATCTGCCTCTGTTCTCAGACCAGAGTTTTACAGCACTGTAAATCCAACTTTCAGGCTGTTAATACAGAATTTAAAATACTGCACCCTTGTAATTCATTCTGCTATTTTATATTTATTCAAGGTATTTTGAACCAACATGCTCTATGCCAATAGGCATCATATATTTTCTCAAAGCCAGCATAAAATTGGCATAAAGGAAGCATAAATGGTTATTTTGTCCCCTGGCTAAACTAAAATATAAATACACGACACTCACAATCTAGACAAAATTGGTAATGCTTAGTGATACGGTTCTTCCTCAAACATGGTTCTTAGCATCAGGGGTGCTATTTACTCTTCATCGCTTTTACAGCCAGGCTGTGATCTCCCAAATCAGTCCATTCGTAGCGGTCTGTAATCAGTTCTCTTTTCCCACTTACATCAGTTCATCTTTCCTTGATGCTGAAGAAAACTGAAGTTAGAAGCAATGTGGCACTTGTTTATATAGCTCACAGACAAGGAAGAACAGCTATGACATGGAGTCTCTGGTGTTACTACTCAAATGTAAACATACAGGTAATAAGCAATCATCTTAGAACTGAGCCTCCAAGGTCCTTTAATTCAGCAGAGGCAATCTAAGCACAAAACTTTTCTCAGTTTTAAAGTCTAAGACAGCTATTATTTGCCTATAGACAACCGATGTTCCCACCACTTAAACTCTGAAACTAAGAACAAACCAGACTTTGCTGAAGGTTGTATTTTAATGTTATTAATATCAAACCATTTCCTATATGCTGAAGGCTCTTCTCATCAGTAAGCTGACAGCTGACTTGAAATCCTGGTGTTTGGTTTACCCTTTCCCTATCCGGTGCTCTGTAAGGCTTTTCCCATGGTGGGCTCTTCATATCTTCCAAGAACAGATCCATCCCTCATCATAAATCAGTCCCTCTGGGCTGAGAGCTGAGTTAAAGGATGATATTTTAAGACTACTCAGTCAGTTCACAGGGAAAACCTCAATTGTTTTTATAATACTTTAACACAAACTAAGCCTTTGAAAAAAGGCTATGTATTTAGCCACCTTTCTGTATGACTGCATCATGCTTTTAGTTGCTCAGAGAAGTCTAGACCACATTAGGACAAATCAAGTTCTTAACCATAATCTCACCAGAAAAATTATTTATAATTTGTTTGTTGGGTCCTCTGTTATGACAGTGATTACATTTTTTCTCCTACATGTTATTTTTTCCCTTAAATATTTTTTTTTCATTTTTTCTATTCTTTTTTCTTTTAAATATTATTTATGTTAAAGCACAACTTAAAAATTCTACTACACCCTTCCTGCTACTCAGTAATCTAACTTTAACTTAAGACAAGATTTGAGAAATTTTTAAATTCCTGTATGTATCATAATTACTGGTGGAGACCACAGCTAGAAACAGAGAAGAGATTAGTTGTATCTTGAGTTATAGTGGCTGCAGCTCCAGGTTATCTAAAAAAATGAAATGTTTGTTCATTTTATAAAAGCGTCAGGTCAGCTTTTATTCCAAAAGCCTCCAAAAATCTTGCTGGGATCTTCATGGCAGTGAGGAAACACCATATAAATTATATTTTAATATTATAATATAATATAATATAATATAAAGTCCATTATATACAGAAACACCATATATATTATATTAACTTGAAAAAAATGAACAGAAGCAAAAGTTTTACACAGGCAAGTGGTGTTTCTCTAAAGCTGAACTTGGCAGTGGTGCCCTGAAATTGCAGAAGGCCCACACTCCATTAACTCTGTTGCAAAGAGTCCCAAATAGTCATCTTCAGGATGTAAAGATCTGTTGCCTCTTAAAAGGGTGCCAACATTTTTAAGATCAGTAAAGGTTAGTATGTTTTACTCTGCTATTTCCTTCTTTCCCCACATAAGTAGCAATGTTAGAAGACTTACACTTCCGATCCCAGGGAGCAGGGAAGTGTGTGAGGACAGAGGCATTCATACATCACCACTTCTATATTTACTGTACACGATGGAAAGATGCTCAGGTAAGTAATGACAATACATCTGTAAGTGTTTGCATGGCTGAGTTGCAGAGAAGGAGAATCCTGAATTTATTAGTTGCCAGGAAAACCTATCTGTTTCCACGTGTATGGTTCTCTTTCTTTACATTTTAAAATGAAGAATATATATTTTGTCTCATAGACAGCCACTAAAAAGAAGAAAAAACCCCAAACGTAATAATCTCTCAGGCTAACATGAGTCCTATTTGCCATGGTCATTAGAGCTATTTTATAGAGTTCTATTTAATGCATTTCTTAGGCTTTGCCACTTCGGGCTTATATTCTGCTTGCTGATCTGCTTTCTGTGCTGTGTGGAGTGTCCTGACAGCCAGATGAATGAGCGTAAGCCCTACTGCATTTGGAAATCAGCTCATGTTGCAGAATATGCTTTCAAATCCGTGGAACAGCTTTCTCAACAGCTGGTCAGAGGACTGACTACTGGGCAGGTCTTCCTGTGCTCAGGCTGGTGCTGCTTTTCAAGTATGAAACAACAAATCTAATGCACCGTCAGGGCAAAGGAGACCAACAGCCTTCGGGGCTTCATTAGGAAAAGCATCAGTAGCAGGTGAAGGGAGTGATCCTTCCCCTCTACTCAGCAGTGGTGAGGCCACATCTGGAGTGCTGTGTCCAGTTGTGGGGTCCCCAGCACAAGAGGGAGATAGACATGCTGAAGCAAGTCCAGTGCAGGGCCACTCAGATGGTTACAGGACCAGAGCATCTCTCCTATGAGGAGAGGCTAAGAAACCTGGCGCTGTTCAGCCTCAAGAAGAGAAGGCTCCAGGGGATCTTATCAACGTGCCTAAATACCCAATGGGAGGGAGGGAATGAAGATGTGGGAGACAGACTCTTCTCAGTGGTGCCCACTGAGAAAACAAGAAACTGAAAAAAAGAAATTCAATCTGAACACAAGAAAACCCTTTTTTACTGTGAGGGTGACTGAGCAGTGGCACAGGTTGCCCAGAGAGGTTGTGGAATCTCCATCCTTGGAGAGATTCAAAAGCCAACTGGACACAGTCCTGGTCAACCTGCTGTAGCTGACCCCGCATTGAGCAAGAATATTGGACTACAGGATCTCAAGAGGTCCCTTCCAACCTCAATGATTCTGTGAAATCCTCAAGTACACACCCAAGGCCTTGCTTCTTTGTCACATCTGTACAATGAGGAGTTGCCTGCTGCAGTGTTCCCATTTACAGGGCTGAAACTCCCCCTTTGTATTACAACACAAGTAATATTAAAAATTCCTAAAAATTGTTCAGAAGTAAATACTTTTTCTCAAAAAATACAGTCTTTCACATTTTAGCAGATCGAATATTCACTGCAGGAAGCAAATTTTTAAGTATCCCTTATTCCAGCCTTTTTTTAAATGGACTTAATCCTGAGCCATTTCAGACAGGTAGTTAACAAAGAAGTATATGACTCTTTGAGCATTTATACTGCTGGTGCTTACCTGATATGTCCAGAAGTAAAAATCATTATTCAAGTACAAACAAGAGAGGTCCACAATTTTGGAGGGGTTTTGTATCTAGAAACCAACATATACAGGAAGTTCTATTAAAAAAAAAAAAATTGTAATCTAGTATGTAGCATGTTTTTAAAACATCTTAGTTCATATAAAAGATGAGCATACTATAACCAAGTGAGAACATTTCTGTTACTTAACTGTTTTTCAGCAGTAAATATTGAAGAGAAGGGCAGCAGAGGAATGCAACACATAACACTGTTCAAGTAGAATTTGAGACAACTAGGCCAGCTTTAAACTCCTAAAACAGCAAATACTGCAACCTTATTGATATCTGTGCAGCTAAGCAGGCACAATTTTGTCCACTGTTCTTTGCAATACTGTAGGAGATGACTCAAAAAACTGAATCCTGTACTTTCAGAAATGTGGGGTTTTTTTCATTACATACCAAGTTTGGATTTTCATCAAAACACCAAAATCCAGCACAGGACCATCAGGTATTCCTGGAACTTGTCCTTAGAACAATTATTGAGGCCTCAGTCACACCTCAGAATGGAACTCTGGATGAGTGATCTGTTAGCACAGCTTCCAAGCTCACCTCCTCCCCTCCCCATCTCCTCCCACCCACACCAGCTTTGTTCAGAGCTTTCCACAACTTCACTGTATCCGTAAGCGCAGGAGCTAAGGCATCCTTTGTGCTGATGATGGGTTGCTCAGTTATTAAGGTGATTTATGTTTTGTCCATTAGGGACTTACCCAGAACTCAGTTCAAGACTAGGCAGCCAGAATGAGAATCATTGTCTAAAAAAAAAGTGTGCATTTTCTCTTCGGTGGGTACCTTGCAGAGGGGGGGTGTATCGGGATGTGTACCAGTTAGATATTGTTTTATCAGACCGTCAAGCAATTCTATCACGAAAGAGTTGTAAAAATTAAAAACTGACAAACTCCTTGCTAGAAACTGCAACGTATCCTCCATTTATTTTGCTCCCTGAAGAACATCGCCTTTTCCACTGTATTCATCATACTGTACTTCCTTTTGTTTCTCCATGCTGCAAAGCCAGGACCATAAATGTGATGTTTCTGTGAAAAAAAATGCTAGCCTAGACTCTGCCACTTGCCCTGCAGAGACTCATGACCCCTTCAAGGAGAACAGAGAGGCTTCACCCTAAGACTGCCATCCCATGCAGGCTCTGAGCACCTTGTGTAAGCAAAGCAGTCAAGTTGCCACTGTGACTCACGTATACAAGACCCCAAACAGCCCAGGGTGCAGAAGGACACTGAGCTTCAAGAGTAGTAATGCAACATGACCTGCACACCATGACTCTCCAGGCTGGTTTATTATTCCCCTCACTTGGCAAGGACTGTCATGCTGCTGAGTAAACTGCCACACTGGCAATGTTGCCTTCCAGCTCACAACCAGATACACAATATTCTGTTTGTGAGTTACCCAGGGCTCTCCACAGCAAGAGCAGCAGCTCCTTTGGAGCATTCCTCTGCTCCCTGCCATCTCTCCCACGCACACTGCCATGGTGCCAGGCTACTTCTGAGGATGTCACCTGTCTGATGGTTCGAATGCCTTGCAGCCCCTTCCACTCCCTCTCCTATCCCCTCCTGGGCACAGTGGACGTGTCGGTGAGGAAGGAGTGCAGAGAGACTTCCCATTTGTCTTTCAACTGAACTATTTGGGCCCAAGAATTCAGATTACTTGAGTTTGTGTCCTCAGGCTGGTCTGAAAAATAAAGGAAGATAACACAGCAGCCAAACAAAATCCCCACTCTCTTCACAGAGAGTTATTGTAAAAGTGCATTAAATTTCCGTGATCTTAATTTTTCCTTTTTAGAAAAAAAGACTAAAAATAGACTCTCATTACAATGGGAGACCTATAAAGGGAATGCTTAATAGTCTGTATAGCGCTCTCAGCCCGGAGATGAAATGAGTCATAAAAGTGTCAGAACATGGCACCTACTGCTTTTTCACTGCTCTGACAGGAGGGGAAGATTATCATCATCTGCCTGATGCCCTAAGGGGAGGGCTCCTAACAGCATCGGAGGCCATCATTACTGAAAGGTCACTGGCCTTTGGCCAATGGCTTCAAAGACAACTGAAATAGAGCACACGACATCCCTTCTTATTATTTTAGGTAGACAAATGATAAGTAATCTTCTTAATTAAACACAGCAAGGAAGCTACTACCTCAGTGTTGATCCCTGAAATAGGTGCTTCATCAGTTATTACAGTAATGCCAGGATTTTTACATGGAATGGGGAATTGGTGTACCAGGTGACTGAGGATTATGGTTGTGAAATGTATTTCATCAACCTGTACAGAAGAATGTCTGGCACAGAAATTGTGCTTTGCTATACTCAGTTTTAGTTTGCTTATCAAAAACACAATAAAATTAAAAAAAAAAAAATCTCCAGGAAGCATGGCATTTCTATTTCTCCCACAGGAAAGAAACTTTATTAGACCAACAGCAGCGGTTTTTAGAAGAAAAAGTGCAGCCATAAGGCTTATACACTGCAGTTTGAAGTCACGTATTCAGTAGACTACAGCTGTCAGCACAGGAGAGTGCTGGCAAACCTTGGGTAAGAGCAGAGCTGTAGGAATAAAGCTCTGGAAGGAGGAAGTTTAATTTACTGAACGTAACTGCAGGATTTATGGGTATGCTGGCACGCATAAGTAAAGCTGCCTATGGGAAACAGGTGCAGCCAGGGGTTACAAAAACCCATCATTTTCCAGGGAAGGATACAAACTGGGGGAGGTCCCACCATTATCTCCAGTGAAACTCCACATTTGAGACCTGGGACTGCAGCTCCCCTTTTCTAGTATCAGCCGCTTTCAAGAGACAGTGTGGGCCAGTAGCTGAAGACTGAGATTGGAACTCTGCACACACCTCTGCAATTGACCTGTTCTCTATCCTTAGGCAAGTTGTTTGACATCACCATGCTACTTAGTCTGTAACACCACTGGCACTGCAGCTGTGACAATGTATTTTTACTTTGTCCTGCCAAACAGGATGTGATCTCAACTGAGAACTCCTGTCACTACAGTAAAATAAATGACTTAGTAATTCAGAACAGAAATATAAATCAACCTCTCCTTCTTTTCCCAGAAAATCAAATAAAGGATGCCTTATATCACTGCAAGTCCCAACATAATCTAACAAAACCACCCAGACAATTGGACAATTTCCCAGCTCCAGCCCTTCTGAGAGATTACCTAACAGCAAGACCACTCTCCAGCCAATAATTGAAAGAAAATAACACAGAGCTTTAGTCCTCCTAGCTATTCCTACTATCATATTGCTGAGAGATCTTAGGAACAGGTCTGTCCTTCCCTCTCTTGCTTTCTACCAGCTAAACTCACCTAGCATAAACTACACTCTTTTACTTACAGACTATACTTTAAATACACTAGGGGAAAAAAAAAAACCTGCTAGGTATTGACTTTTCAAAAGTATAGGTTGAGAAATAGTACAGGTTTTTTTTCAGGCTGACAGCCTGTCACAAGTGGGGTCCCCTAGGGATTGATACTGGGTCCCACGCTGTTCAACATCTTCATGAATGATGTGGATGATGGGATTGAAAGCACCCTCACGAAGTCTGCTGATGACACCAAACTGGGTGGTGAAGTGGACACATCAGAAGGGAGAGCCATCTTACAGAGAGACCTGGACAAACAGGAAGAGTGGGCTAGCAAGAACAGTATGAAGTTTAACGAAGCCACATGCAAAGTCCTGCACCTGGGTCAGGATAACCAAAAAGCCCAGTACAGGCTAGAATATATGTGGCTGGGGAGCCACAGCAGCCACCCCCCAGGGCTCTGGGGGTCCTGATGGACAAGCTGAACATGAATCAGCAGAGTGCCACTGCAGCAACAAAGGCAAATCGGATCCTGGGCTGCACCCACAGGGGCATTACTAGCAGAGATAGAGACATGATCATCCCAATCTGCTCAGTGCTTGTCAGGCTGCACCTGGAGTATTGTGTCCAGTTCTGGTCCCCAAAATTCAAGAAAGATGCGTACCGACTGGAGAGGGTCTAAAGGAGGGCCATGAAGATGACCAAAGGGCTGGAGAACCTGCCCTATGAGGAAAGACTAAAAAAGTTAGGTCTCTTCTCCCTGAAGAAGAGGAGACTCAGAGGGGGCCTCATCACAGTTTTCCAGTACTTAAAGGGCGTCTACAAAGAGCACAGAGGCTCTTTTCGCAAGAAGCCACATGGAGGAGACAAGGGGTAATGGGTGCAAGTTGCACTAGGAGAGGTTTCATCTCAACATAAGAAAGAAATTTTTTGCAATGAGAACTATCACTCACTCCAGTGAACAACCTCCCCAGGGATGCGGTGGAGGTTTTCGAGACGCAATTGGGCAGGGTGCTGCGTAATCTCATCTAGGCTCCGTTTCCCACGAAAGGTTGGATCAGATGATCTTTTGAGGTCCATTCCAATCTGGGCTATTCCATGATTTCAGTGAAAGGAATCAGGATCATAACTAAATTTGATTTCAATTCATTTTTGTGAATGAGCCCAAGGATGCAACATGGTACTTGGAATAAGTTCCAGGGTTTTAGATTACACCACATAGTCCTAGCTGAGGTGATGAAACAACAGATACTGCTGGTAACTGAACTAACTATACAGATCTGAAACTTTGTAAAAATCAGGATAGATAAAATACAAATAAATAGAGAAGGGTAATGCAAAATTTGCATCTTTTGCAAATTTATTATTTTGCAAAAATGCAAATAAATAGAGAAGGGTAAATGATATGTCTAGAAAGTAAGAAAATTAATTCTGTTTAGATGAAATTTGTGGAAAAATAACCTTGACATTTGGGGGTATGCACAAGAAACCTATGATCCCCAAGTGAAAAGCTGTAGCTAATGCATAATTTGGGGTAGTAAATACATAAGCCTCATGTAACAAAGAGTGGGAAAGAGAAAGAGTGACCACTCAGGTTCTCTGCTCCATACTGCATCTCTAAAATGACACAAAATTCAGTGTGAATGCTCTAGTCTGCCTTAGGCCACCATCAGGCTAACTCCATATTCTCCCAGCAGGCATGGTACGCTTCTCCTTCAGTGTTAAATGTAGAGAGATTTAGCACTGCCCAGTGAGTTTCCAGCATGACTATCAAACAATTTTAAAAGCCACTGCCAATCAAGCACCAGAAATATCTCAAGGAAAAGTGTATGACAGGTCTTCAGGATCCTTTCTGGCCACACAGAAGGAAGCATTAAGTGACTTATGGAGAATGGGTATTGCTGGAAGCAAAACTTGAAACTGATCCAAGAAAAAGCAAGGGTATATCTCAAGAAATCAAAAAGTCCAGATCCTAAATAGTGCTTTTAGGAGCCTACATCCATCTTTTAGGTTTTACTGACATAATCAAAATTTAAGCTCAGTTCCTAGATGAAAACTTCAAATTTATAGTTTCTGCAAAATTATGGCAAATCTATATTTATTTCACTTTGAGAAATAAATTACCTCTATGCATCAAAAAACACATTTAACCCTGCTGTCTAACCAAGTGTATGCCATTCTTTCTTAAGCATGTTGGTGGCATCATCTTTCGCAGATAAATGGATTAAAAGGCATTGGAGATGAACACTGAATTACCAAGGGAATAAGATTGCCTACACCATCTTTTCCTTCACTGTCGTCTATGATGCTTCAGATACTTTAAAACACTTCAACAAAAAAAACCCCCACTTGTTCAATAGTTAAGTTTTCAGGGACAATGTAAGACACAAGAAGTACATCTTCAGTCTATGTTGTTGATGGTAGGAAAGGGAACATAGAGACAGCTCCTGGACATAGTATCTTACTAAACAGAAAATGCAGTTACAAATGAAATGTGCTCAGAGGAAATCTTCAAACATTTTACACATAATAGAAAAATATTTTCTTGAAAAATAATGCTGTGAAGATTAGGAAGGCACCAGTCAGGCATATTATAATAACAGACATTGAAAACCAGCTATCATATATCATACAGATCATGCACAAATAGCTGAATAAAGGATATCGTTATTTTAGGAGGTGGCTATTAAGAAAAAACGCAGACAGTAGGAAGCAGGTAATAACAACAAGACAGTAAAAAAAGAAATAGTCTAATGTCAAAGTGGTACTCACAGCTGCATTTTAAAAGGTGTTTTCATATAAAATGAGAACACTGAGAAAAAGCATGGGGAAGGAAAATTATGTGAGCTTATGCATAAAAAATAAAGAAAAGCAGTAATTCAGAGAGGAAAGAAGAGAGCCAGAATTGCATCTTCTCACCTCCCTATTATTAAGCATACACAGATAGAATTGTACACCAGTGTGGACTGTATTATGGAGAGCAGTATGAAAAGTATATTGAGGTGATTTTGGGATCAGTGACTTCAGAAAAAGTCTCAAGAATGTTTCTCGGGAACGAAATAAAACCTTGTAAATCTCTTCTGTCAACTATTTTATAGTTGTGCTATTTCAAATGAATATATAAATGTATCCAATAAAATGTGAAGACATGATGAGAATAAAGAACATATCCAAACAGTAAAAGGATACATGGCCAATGCAGCAGCTGAGCATCACTACAGAGGGCAGAGATATCCTCTGCGCTGAAAACTTTGGATCAGAGGGGTCAAGGGAGCTGCCTTTTCTTCACTGGCAGGCTGAAAGCAACCTCTATTTATTAGACTCCCTTTTCCATTTGATTTCAATTGATTATGTTTATTGAACTCATTCATTTTGGTCACAATATATTATGTTAGTCTTCTAAAAGCCATTGAAATGAGTTCAAGATAAAATAATCACAATTAAGTCAGTGATAGGAAAGCAGTGGTATACGCTTCTGACAGTATTTTTTTAAATAAAAAATGAAATCTCAGATCTATCAATCTGCAAGCTGCAGATACAGTAAATTCTTCACAACCCTCAACCACCCTGCTCCATGTTTCTTAATCACAATGCCTTGTTTTTAGATCGTTAAGGAGATGCAAGCACGCTGTGAGACATACAGATGTATGAAAAGCAAGTTGCAGCAGCGACAAGCTTAGCAAAAGCTCCAGCAGCCCCTGTGGCGCTAACTAACAGATACTGACAACAAAGCTCCTATTTGGCATTTCATCTGTGATAATACAAAAAGCCCAGATAGCAAATCTCATCATAGGCTGGAATTTGGTGAAGACACTTTAAGGTACAGAACAGCGAGCACAAGCACAGGACTTAGACTGGTGCTTTCGTACCAGATTCTGAATACAGTTGCACCCACCTTCAGGCAATATTCTCAACACACTCGGTTGAGCACAGTGAAGTGCTCAGATTATTTCCCTGCCATTGCTCAAACCCACCTAAGCTATGTCACCGATTTATTTTTTAGCCTTGTGACAGCAAAAATCCAGGATAAGGGGAAAGAAGGTATGACAATTTTGATCAAAAAATCCTGAATTATCTTCTAGTCATTTTCAAATGCATGAAAAATATCTCACACTACTGCAGGGAAGGCTCAGAGTCTTTTACTGCTGTGGGACAGTCTCTACTGTATGGTATGTCAGGTGGGACTCTGAGAGGTAGAGGTTCAAGTTTCTGAATTATCTGATAAGCTCCCAAAAAATATGCCTTTTTTCACTGAAATGGAATGAAAGCAAATCAAGCAAGCAAAGATAAAAATTCCTAACTAGGAAAAAAAATAAACAAATGAAACTACTGAAAAGATGCTTTTGACAGGTGTAGGAAGAGGAGAAGGTGGTGCTGCAGCATAGGAAGCAACTGCTACTTCCGGAATATGGGAAGCTTTTGTGTTGGAAAACCAGGTTCAGAAAGCCACTGGCTTTCATGCAAATACCTTGGAAGCACACCAAGAAAATATGCATAAAAATCTGGCCAGAAACTGCACAGAAAGGTGGGCTTACTGAGAACTTAAGCAAGTAAGGCAGGGTAGGTGCATGGGCTTATTTGTGCCTCACAAATTTAGCAGTCCGGGACAGGCTGTTGCTGGGACTAATGACAGTAGAACCAAACTTCATGTGTGAGTGACTCCACACAGAACCAGTTAGTTTTCAGTCTTCCCCTGTTACAGAAAACCAGCTTTAAGAATAAAGAAGTATAACAAATTTGGGGTTGAAGCATTTGAACTTGAAACTGGTATCTCACCAATTAGGATGACAACAGCTTGTGAAATTCAGTGTTTGTTCAGACTAGGTCATTCAAATCGGTCCTGCACGTACTCCAGCCTTCACAGTCCACCATGGCAGGAGTCTGCTCAGTGAAAAAAAAAACTGGATTTGTCTGAATTGGAGTGTACTTATTTTTAGTGTTGATTTTTACAGCTTCTATCTTCCAAGGACATTTAAAAATATATTTCTGCCCACATCTACTTGTCATTGCAAGGCTGGATCGGAGGACTGAGAACAGCTGCTGTCCAATGGGAACCTCTACCCTGTAGGAGAAAAAGAGTCACTCAAAATCCCTGACCATTCTTCACTTTGCTGTACTGACAAACATGAAGGCAGCTTTGAGGCACCTTGTGTACACACCAGCATGCTGTTTCAAAACCCAGAACTATTGAAATGCAGCTCCGAGGGCGAGCTGCTGATGTATAAGAGTACAGACTAAGAGAGACAACTGCTTATACCAGAAAAGCCCATACTTACTCCACCAACAGACCTGTCTGTCCTTGACGACCACCGTTTAATGCAGCATGGTGAAGGCAGAAGCAGAGCTGCCTGGGGGCAAGAGAAGGCTGGACACAGAAGGCTCTGTAGCCCAAATCCCTCTGAATGCAGCTGGCTGCCAGGCTTTTGTGCATTGTGAGCAGAATCCCAAATGTCTCTATAGTCCGTGTGTGGTTCACCCCCATAAAGCCTGTTCATACAGTCAGCATTTGTGGGAGGTGTCACATTGCCCGAGTACATGCTGTGTAGCTGACATTCATACAGCAGTAAATCTCTCCAGGACTTTGGGATGGAGAGATTTACATTGTCTATGGCCTGTGGTCTTTCTGCATTTAGACAAAAGAAATGCAAAACTACAGGCTCAGTCTCCAGGAAGGAGCTGGGAATGTTTTTGCCCAAACTGCCTAGCACTCCAGTCTGGCAAAGCAGGATTTTTGGTGAGTCATAGTGATGAGAGCTGTAACTGAAAAAGTAATCTCAAAGACATCGTCACTAATAACGAAAAGCAAATACTATCAAATGAAGTTTTCCATGGCATCTAGCCTAGTCACAGCACTTTGACAATTCCTGTAATATTTAAAAGTACAACTGAACAACAGAATACACTTTTACATTGCAGTCAATCACCAAGTCACAAGCAGGTGTAGAAGTGCCACCATAAGCACACAGAAGATACAGAGGGCTCTGATCCGTTCACTAGCAACACTGAAGCACTTCTGTAAAATCAAAAACCTCTTTTCTTCCAAAGCTGAAGTATCTTTTGTCCAAATACCACTTCTGACAGAACCAATGGGAAGAAGACAAAAGCAAGAAGTGAGCATACACAAGTGTCGTGGTTTAACCTCAGTCGGCAACTGAGCACCACACAGCCGCTCACTCACTCCCTGCCCCGCCCCAGTGGGATGGGGGAGAGAATTGGAAGAGTAGAAGTGAGAAAAATTCATGGGTTGAGATAAAAACAGTTTAATAATTGAAATAACAATAACAATAATAATAATAATAATGATAATACACAAAGCAAGTTATGCACAGTGCAATTGTCCACCACCCACCAACCGATGCCCAGCCAGTCCCCGAGCAGCAGCCCCCCCGGCCAGCTTTCCCCAGTTTATGTACTGAGCATGACGTCATATGGTATGGAATGTCCCTCTGGCCAGTTTGGGTCAGCTGTCCTGGCTGTGCCCCCTCCCAGCTTCTTGTGCACCTCCAGCCTTCTCAGTCGGTAGAGCACGGGAAGCTGAAAAGTCCTTGGCTAGTGTGAGCACTACCTAGCAACAACTAAAACATCGGTGTGTTATCAACATTGTTCTCATTCTAAATCCAAAACACAGCACTGTACCAGCTACCAGGAAGGAAATTAACTCTATCCCTGCCGAAACCAGGACAACAAGTAAGCCATTATTTACAGAATTTCCTAATATTGATGTTCTAAATTAACGTGAATAAAAAAATTTCTGCCACAACCATCCTATGCCAGAGTATTAGCAACTCAGCAGTGTCATCTGCCAGTAACACGTAATTACTGCTTATTCCTCTGGTCCTCTTATGTGAAAAATCTTGTGGTTTGGCAGACCGTGGTTTGGGATCTATTTTCTACTACTGTTCAGATCCCTACAGCTTTGATTTTTATTTTAATTTGCAAACTTTATTGTGGACTTTTTTCAGTCCCTTGTACTGCAGATTTGCTTATTGCTGATTCATGCTTTTGAGATGAAATCAGACCTACAGCTGAACATAAGGAATATTAGTGTTCAGCTTTCCTAATCCTTTTCTTCAAGTTTGTCTTTCACACTTCTAAAGCTTACTCTTTTTATTTGATTTTCTGTGTTTGCACACAACATTTGGGTTGTGGATAATCTTTCTTCTTACACATTTTTGGCATTTCCTACTGATAGATCTACATAAAGAATCATAATTTAATTTTTAAGACAGTGCTCCAAAATAAAACCCTAGCTCATAATGTTATCGGCCTGCCCTTCCGATTTGCTTACAAGGTGCTTAGTGGTTTATGTTCTGCATTTAATATTCACTCTGTGATGCCCAATCTATGCTGTATTATGCACACACTGGAATTAGCAGTCAGCACAACAGGATTATAATTGTGTGTAATCACACTGCCAAGGCAAATTGCAAAGCAATTGCAAGTATTGCACTCTAAGCCCTGACCTGTCATCGCTGCAGTTCTTGTCGCTGTTTTCCTTTTCCCCTTCATTGGTAAGCCTGTTGGTATTGCAATTTGAGATTTGCATGGCTCTCCAAGGCCCTCCATCCATACCCCTACCCTCAAGGACTCTAAAGACATGAACTAATGTGGAAACAAAACCAGAGCCATCATCAAACCAAAAGACAGAAGCTAAAAAGTCTAATCCTGACTCTACCTTTGACTTTCTCTGGCCTCTACATTAAGTCCTCACGTTTGTTTCTGTTCCCTGGCCTATAAAGGTTTAAAAGATGGCTGAAAGTCCTATTGGAGTTGAGTGAATTAACATTTTTTTAATTAATTTCTCCTTTTATTCCTTTTCACAAATTGTTTGCAGTCAGAGAATATATTTATTCATTATTCAGAAGGATTCACAAATTCCTTCGGTGACTAATTCTTAACCAACTGATAAATCTCAAATACTGAAATAATAATACTGGAATCAAATATGCCATCTGAAACCATTTCCAGGTTGGTTAACTCCATAAGTCAATCAATTAGAAAAAAACAAAAGAATCTCAAGATTCATAGAATTTGTCAGTGGAGAGCAAGATCAGAATGCTGAAATTTTGGTGGCAGTACTAAGCAGTTAGTGTATTATTACAATTCACTGCAGATGTGGCCCTGCTCTGCCAGGCAGCCAGGCAGCTTCTACCCTATCCCAAGGTGTAAGCTTTTTTTGTGAAATTTCCAGTTGGAGATTATAAATCCGTGACACTTGATCCTGAAAAGAAATAGCCAAAAGTGAAAACATGCTGCTTTCAGGCAGCATGTTTAATAAAAAAATATCCTCGGTAACTAACAAACAGATTTATTCAGCATAGCATTGGAAAATTATTCCCCTAGCTATTAATGAATCATGAAAGTCCAGATGCCGCAGTCATAACTCTTGCTCCAGACCAAGCAGACACCACTCCACCAGGCATTAGCAGCCTGATGAGTCTTTGAAAGCACACTACTTTCTAAGATGATGCCAAAATGGGATCTCTACAAGTCTGATGGAGGACAAAATTAGAATTCACATTGACCTTGGTAGACTGAAAACTGGCCTAGAAAAAAAGAAAAAGAGGATGCAATTCAGTTAGATGTGTGTGCAGCTCTGTACTTGTGGGGAATAACCAGTTTCACAAACAGGAAATACCAGATGGTAAAGGACTGACAAGGTAATAGGTCTTCAAAAAAGATCCTGGGGACTAGAGCAGACTACAAATTGCAGATGAATTAACAGTAGCATGCTATTAGAAAAAAAGTCAAATGTTAGACAAATATATGAATGACAAAAACATTAACAAACACAAGAATTTTTCCATTCTACTCGGCACTAATAAGGCTGGAGTTGAAGTAGTTGAAGTATAATGTCCAGTTTTAGGCACCACACTTCAAAAAAACGTGTGTATCAAATTGGAGACAGTCCAGAGCAGAGAAACAGGAATGATGAGGTGTCTGCAAAACATGAGCTATGAAGAAAGACTGAAATAATTGGGTTTGTTTAGTCTAAAGATGAAAAGACTACATGAGCCAGGGGTGCAGAGGGGTGGAGAGGGAAAAGGCTTGAGGGAAAATGATGACAGTCTTTAAATATGTAGGAGGCTGCTTCAAATGGGAAAGAAAGAAATAATATACATTCTTGTCTATGGTGGCTATGACATAAAAAACAGGCTTGTGGTGCAATAAGAGAGGCTGAACTTAGACTTCATGAAAAAACTTTCTAATGCTAAAGATAGGGAAGTACTGCAATAGATATCAAAAGGACATAGGATTTCTAACTAAAAATCTAAAGGCTTTTTTAAGAACAAATTAGACAAATACCTGCCTGGAGTAGATGAACATTTCTAGTCCCTTACAGCCTTCTTTTCTGTCACTATGATCTTCTGTGCTACACAGCTAATCTCCTGTGGCCCCACAAATTGACTACAGTTCTCTGCCTGTATTTGATTTCATTTATTTGCAAGTACTTAGTTACTTATTAAGCCCTTAGGTCAATTACATTAAGAAATTTAATTTTTAAAAATGTAATAAAAGAAATTAATATGTATTTCTGAAGAAAACAGGAATATGAGCTAATTAAGTAAATGTTTAAAAATGTTTAAGAGATCTACATTTATTCCCTTTGCCCATATGGTTATTAAAAATTATGTTATCAGTCTGTAATGAGATTTATAATAATTTACTTTTCTTAGGGTCATTTGATATGTGAACATATAAAGCATATCCTCTTATTTTGAGATACCAGCCTCCTCAAAAGTTCATGCCTCAAAAAGTCTTTTATCACAATTTAATTCCCAATCCACTCCCCTCCCCCCAAAAAAACCACCTTTGTATGGAAAAAAACTAAGTTTTGATTTTTTTTATGCATAACTCCTTCCTGAGACAGATTATTATTTAGTCCTGTATCAAGAAAATTTGCAGCAGTGTCCTTCATATCCTCTGTCATGTCATGACAAAGTTCAAGGAACAGAGAAGGCATTACTGACTTGCAAAATTTTCATGACTGTGAGCCACCAAACACAAATCTTTTATCAGTTCTTTAACAGGGACATGCTGGATAGAAAATAATGAAAAGAAATCTCAATCATCCAATAAATCATTTATAGCACATCAGCTAAGTCACCTTGACAAGAACTGAGGGGATCAGAGCTCTATTCCCGATTCTGCCAACAACCCAACTACCCTGGTCAATACCCTTCACAACACTGTTTCTCTTCTTGTATATAATTTATGCACAGATTATACAAAACCTTTGGAATACTTTTTCTACATGTAGGTATAATGACAGTTTAGTTGGGCTTTGATTTCAGCCAGGCCAATAAATAATCGTAATGCCAATAAATAATTAATCATTAAAGTATATAGAGATTCCTGTGAAACTATATAGGCAGTGACCTCCAGTGGATTCCAAAAATGAACAGGTCTGACTATCCCTTAAATCAAAAACAACAGGAAAATGTCAACATTTCTGCATTACATGCAGAAATAAAGTTATTGATTACTGTTAGCAAGAGCCTACAGGGCTATATCTTCTGAATTAAATATTGATAATTCTTTAGACAGGCAAACACAGTTACTACTATTTTTCAGAAAATTGTCATGGATCAATACTTATTTTGCAGATATTTGTTATGACAATCTATGTTTACTGTCATAGGGATTGAGAAACAGGTATAGATCAGCCATAACTGAATGCACTTTCTAAAAACAGTCAGTATGTACACTTAATGTATTTTATTTATAACTTGCTACTTTTGGAAAATTAAAAAAAAAAAAAGAGAAAAAAAAGTGAAAAAAAGAAAAAATAAAAAAGCCTAACTGACAGCAACTTTTGGTTGTGATTCATCCCTGGTTAGGAAGGAACAATGCAAGTAGTCATTGGGAAAGATAGAACAGCTGCTTATGGGTCTGATAGACTCTGAATAAACCTCCCACTGAAACAATGAGCTTGCACAAACTCATGTAAGACAAGGAATACCCTGTTAAAGCTTAGACGCTGGTGCCACTAGCAATCACATGGAATTGTCTGAACAAAACATAGCCTCTAACACAGAACAACATGCAATTGTTGATGGCCTTATTTTTGTTTGTACACTCTTGTGTTTTCTTAATTCTGAAGTGGATCACAATCCAGCCATTCTGTAGTTTCTGTGGCTAAGAAACCAAACAGATTATAGAGTACCCATTGCATAATTTCCCTTTGGGGATTCCCACTTTAATCTGGCCTGTTGGCTTTAAGGCATAAAGAACCATGTTTGTTGTTCTTTGAATAACGATTTTGACTGTCTTAAGTAGAGTCATTAGAAATTAGATCATCATTCTCCAGCTGCAGCCTTAGGGCAGATATTGCATTTCGGCCATCTCTAGGCTCTCTCACCCTTAAGCAGCCAAATAAGGTCAGAACTGATAAAATAAGAATCACTAGCTAGCTTCCTGCTACAGCCACTGGCTCGGGAAGACTGTACCAATCCAAAGGATTTGCAATGGACATGGAAAAAATTCTGTTTAGAGATTAATATGGAGAAAGAAAATCATACTAAAAAAAGAAAGATCACAATGATATATTCTCTGTACTTGTAAAAAATAGTTTCATGTCTTTTTGCAAAGTTATTTATTTTCAGTGCTCACTTTTGCCATCTTTACATCCAGGCTGAGGAAGAAATTACATATAGATCTCTGGAGCTCGTTCAATGAGACTGAAAATTTCATAAGAGCTTTTGTGGACCTGCAAGGCTGGAGGAAGGGTTTCCTTCTGAGTACTACCTCATTCAATTCACAGCACATTTTTCATTCTAACTGGTGTAAAAACAAGAAAACTAAAGGTGCTTTGTCAATAATTCCTCATACCTCATTTTTTAATTCCTTCATGTACCTTTTTTTTCTATTTCTGTGGCTAAATTACAGCTTCTGTGAATACATATTAGTAAGGACAGGGGCTAGCTTCACCCACCCTAGGCAGCTTCAATTTTTCAGAGTTATTGTTAATATACCTAATACAACCAGGTGTCATTTGTTAACAGGTCGGAAGGTTTCCAGCTGAATAAATACTCCTTATAGGTATTACATCCTAAAGACATCAGTCCCTCTCCATTCTTATTACGTGTTTTGAAGATACAATAGGTCTTTTGACCATCTTGAAGTTTACATGGGGTTTGTTATACCCTCAAGGCATAGAAAAGTGATTGACATTTTCTGTCTGGGTACCAATGTTAATTGTTTTTTTTTTTTATAGCTAATATAATTGTTATTCTATTTATTGCCATTAGCATTGCTTCTAATGGTACTGTTATTTGGCTGTAATTGTCAGATAAATAGTTCCAAAAGTGCATGTGAAGGAAGGAAAATGGGGAACAGAATTTTGCTCTGCACGGTACAGAATTTGGAGTCAGACCTTGGAAAAAGCTTTTGGTTTAGTATTTGTATGACAGAATCTCGTCACAGCATTCCTCTGCAAAACACTCACCCTGAGTTTTCATAAAGTATGCTCCCCATTATGTGCCACTCTGACAGCACGGAAGAGGAAAAGAGGTTTCCTCACTCATCTAAACAGTTGAGGAAATGTTCGCAGCTCCCTGAGAAAACAACTAAGTGACCTTTCTGCTTGAAAGTTCACTGCCATGCTGTGTACCTACAACTCTGAAAACACAGCCAGAATGGTTGTGATTAAACAAAACACAGAGGGGAAAGCAAGAGCTAGATGGAGACACTGAGAACCTTCTAGTGGGTGATGGAGACATCCATGATCTGAGATATTCCAGCCTTCAGCAGCCGAAGACTGCGCAGGAGGCCAGCATGGAGAAATGTTACGTGTTGCACAGAGCACACTTCTTCAGATTTCATCTCAACCCTGCTGCATAATTGCCAGTGTTTTGAGATCTGTAATGAGGCTTAATGGGTATATTCAGTCTAAAGGAGGACAGCACACTTGTGAATAGAGGGGTTTAAGCTAGGAGACCAATGGTTTTACAGTTCATGGGCTATTTCCATTACCTCTGTGTATGCTGAAGTTGTCTAACGACAAATGGTTCAGGTCCCCTGTAAGATGGTATGAATCATCTTCTTTTTTTTTTCCCCCAAAAATTTTGTTTTCCTCCAGAAAAGCATGCTGTATAACTGTATAGGATATGCAGAAGATAAGATAAACTTGAAATATTTACAAATTTTAAGAAAATATATGTTGTTGCTCAATACTGCTGTATCAAAGATGCACTTACCCCACCTTAAAAATGAACATGAAAAGGTACTTGGCAGAAGTAAATATATCATGATGATATCTTTGAATTTAAACTGTGAGCCAATGACTGAATATTAAATAGCAGCTTTCTCTATATCATTAAGTTCTCCATTTAGAATACGTTTTGCTCTTTGAACAAGAAGACAACCCTAGTATTAAAACTCACTAATGAATCATGCTTCACTTGTAGCTTTTCTCAGCAGCTGCATCCACATCACAGCGGTACCTGGCTGCACATTCCTTTGGACCATTTCATCTAACAACTTAGTTGTCCTCAGCTCACTTTTAAATTGCTCATAGAGCTCTCTCTGCATTTCTCTTTGGCCTCGCTTTACAACAAAATGAAATCTGAATTTTCTGTTCTAATTGCAGGAAATTTAATACTGCTCTTGCAAGCATCAAGATTTCTGCATTACAACCAGCAGAAAGCACAGAGGACTAAAGGCCAGATGAGAAGACATACTGGAAAGTCTTGAGAATCTGCAGCATTGTGTTTTCATTAGCCTCACTAGACAATCTGAGCCATCACAGAGATATTTTAAGGGATATAAAAAGGGGAAGCGGGCCTCAGATGTACTATTGGATTATATCTTGGCTGGTATTCAGGCCTAGGTTTAAGGCCTAATCAACATCAGGATTTGGGTTTGGCTTCAGCAGAATCAAAATTTTACAACGGTAATTTGAAGTTTTACAGTTAAACTTCCAGTTTAGCACTGTGAAAATCTGAGCCCTGTTCCGCCCAGCTCAGCTCAATTCCTGTGTGAGCTCCAGCAAGCCCCTGAGCTGCCCCCCACCTTGGTACGCTGCCCGGTCTGACCCACACTCTGCCTTGTTTGTTCACTGCAAATTCCTTAAACCCAGGATTCCCCCTATGTGTTTTCTATCACAAGGGGACCCTGACACTGGCTGGAGCCTCATAAATCTAAAAAATGCCCACGCTCCTGGATAGTGAAACCTTACAGACATGCTGTCCTTGTAAGATATTAGCTTAGTGTGGTAATTGGAAAAACAGGGCTCTCTGGGCCTAGGCAGAAGTAGAAATAAAGTGTACAAGTGACTACACAACCAGAGATTTGACTCTTTTTATTCAACCAGAATTATGAAGAGGGCTTAACTTTGAAGTTCCCTGTTTAGAATATTTCTATTTTAAAATTAATCTTTCAGCACTATTGTTAGCTAAGACAATGAATAGCACTTCTGCCTTACATATATCACTTGAACTGTGTGTTACTAATGTGAAAAGAAAAAGCAAAAATGAAAAAAAATTAGTAACTTGGCAAGGGTTATAATTTATAGTGTTAAGTGTAAGCCTGGGAAGAGGAAAGGCTGTATCTTAATTGATTACGTTTTTAAAAAGTGGCCATATGTAAGTGATTATAGCAACACATCAGAACATATTTGGATTAAAAAATCCTTATCATCTGCTGGTAGTCCGTGTCAGAAATTTAGAACAGCAGCAATTTCCTCTACGGCTGATCAAGTCATATTAGCTGGCTATGAAGAATGAAAATATTAATTCAAGGAGGTAATATTTCTAAATTCTTCAGATTGGAACTAACCAAAATGATAAAGTAAAAGGAGGAAACTGGTAGTAAAAGCAACACCTTGTAGCTAGCACACAGTCAGACTTTGTCACTTCACTAAATAGGTCAATAAAAACTTTGATACACCCAAAAGAAAAAAAATAGTCTCTGAAAGTTGGAAGAGTAACAAAGGGAAAAATAATTACAATACAGCAGGAAATAAAACCTCAACTTTTGCACCCAAAAAAGCATTTTCAAAATATTTATCATCATATAAACCTCTTCATTACAAGACAAGAATACTGCTATCTCCACTATACAACTGGAGGAACAGTCTAAGAAAGGTTAATGAACTCACCCAAGGTTGAGAAGATGCAGAAATAGACCTTATGGCATCTGATTCTGTATCAGCTCACCTATACATTTGAACCTAAATGACCTTAGCTGTAAAATTGCTTGAGACCATTGATGTAGAAAATGCTCTGAAGTTCTTGAGGAACGTTTCAAAACAGGCTTCGCTCTGCTCTTACGTAGCTTGAGAATGCCACAGCAAGAACTTTAAGCACCATAATTTGGTGCCAAGAAGAAGTTAGACTTGTGACAATAATGACAAAAATTTAGATGTTCAGTGTGCAGCTTAGCCGAAAAAACTAGCTCTAGTACATGGTTGTTATATTACCTCATTTGTTTTGCCTAGCTTTACTCTCAGGGCTGTTCATTCTTTAACCTTTCCCTGCCAGCTAACCTGGAGAAGCACAGAGACCAGTTCCCATGGAGAATGACTGCCTATGTGGTGCATTTGTGGGGTTGTTACTGGGGTATCACTGCTAAAAAGTTTAACAAAAACTACTTCACAAGAAAAAAAGTAACCCTAGTTTTCAACATGGCAAAAGCACGCAGCGCTAAATGAGTCGATTCTAAGAAATCAAACCCAGAACATCTGGCACCCTGAACAGCAGCTCAGCAGAAGCTATCACACCATTGAGCATCTTTCACCGGTGGCCTCAATCCTGACTAAAACCTCTGGACAGTACCAGACCATAAGTGAAAAGGGGTACATTCGTCAGTGAGGGGATATGGATTACCTGTAGGAAACTTTGTAAAAAGATGGGGCATATGAAAATGGCCCATGAAAATGGGGCATATGAAAATGGAATTATCTGAAATCTGTGGCATACTGATCTTCTGGGGCGACAGGGGATCAACAGTAAAGGTTACTGATATCAGAGATCTGTATGCTGATGACTGAATAAAATGAAGATTGGAGTAGTTCAACTGTAAACATGAGAAAAATCCCAAGTGCTAGAAAAATCCCAAGACCAGACTCTTTGGGGAGTCTCTTGGGCTGAGGTTCAGCTGACTTTTTTTTATTGCCCAAAGGGCCTGTGTCGTGGTTTAACCTCAGTCGGCAACTAAGCACCACACAGCCGCTCGCTCACCCTCCCCACCCCGGTGGGATGGGGAAGAGAATCAGAAGAGCAAAAATATGAAAACTCATGGGTTGAGATAAAAACAGTTTAATAATTGAAATAATAATAATAATAATAATAATAATGGAAAGCAAAACAGCAGGGGGAGACATAAAACCCAGGAAGAGGGAAAAAAAAGAAAAAGAGATGATGTAACCACTCACCACCCACCGACCGATGCCCAGTCAGTCCCTGAGTAGCAATCGCTGCCTCCCGGCCAACTCCCCCCAGCTTGTAGGCTGAGCATGACGTCACACGGTATGGAATATCCCTTTGGCCAGTTTGGGTCAGCTGTCCTGGCTGTGCCCCCTCCCAGCTTCTTGTGCACCTCCTTGCTGGCAGAGTATGGGAAGCAGAAAAGTCCTTGATTTAGTATGAGCACTGCTCAGCAACAACTAAAACATCAGTGTATTATCAACATTATTCTCATGCTAAATCCAGAACACAGCACTGTACCAGCCACTAGGAAGAAAATTAACTCTATCCCTGCCGAAACCAGGACAGCCTGACAAACTCCTGATGAATATGAGAAAAGCCACCCAAGCAATGAAATAGCCAACACAGCCTCTGTGGACTGTGACCTTAACTGCTATTGCACAGTTACATGGTAACAATAAATCACTGCATCAGTGTAGTCACTGGTTAACTCAGTACCTAATTTGCAGCCACATTTCAAATCTCAACCTAAGAGTTACGTTCATGGGTAGTTTGTGATCACCATATAAAGCAAAATACATTGAAGTTCTTTAGCTGACAAAACTTAAAGAATTAGATATTTTGCTTTTGGCTTAATAATGCCATATGCTGTCAATCTGAATATAGAAATTTCTGGGTATATTTGTCAAATCTCTGACAGCTAAAGTGACATGCTCAGGCCTTTTGCACATATCTTTTTGTATGGTTTCTATAAGACCACTCTCTCTGACACAATAAAACACATATGTACCGTATTTATACTTAATTCACTTACTCAGAATTGTAAATGTAATTCCAAACGGTGAAGAACTGAAGAGAATGGAGAATATTTGCAAGCCTAATTTTTAAACTCAATTAAATGAATCAGTTCACTGACCTGTATAACTAATGAACACCTAAATACTAATTTGCTTGTGTAGGCAAACAAATTTTAAAGGCAATGCAACAAAAATGAGGAGAAATAAAAACTTATTCTGCACATTAAACACCTGCCATCCAAACAAAAACAAGGAGGGAAATTACCTTACTGTGCTTTCCACAGTTTGGTTGGCCCTAATATTTAATTAGTTAGTTTATGTTTAAGCAATACTTACTCTTACAAACTGATCTATCAGTATATCTGAAAATATTAAGAATGCCATTTCCCATAGCCACACAAAGTTGGAATAGGATTTTTAGCAGGTAAATATCAAGATGCATTAGAAAGTCAATGACTTACCAAATAAGCTCAAACAATCCCTTCTCTACCTGCCCTACACACACAGATTGGTTTTGATTGGTTTTGCTCTTTTCTCTTATGTGCACAGAGACTATACTAAGATATAATCCAGCCTTTCCCATTCCAAAGCTTTTAGAGAGGCAAGAGAAAAAAAAAAAAAAAGCAGCTTGAGAATCATTGAGATCACATTAAGACTCTTTCAAAATGCCTTTTTTTTTTCAGTTATTGAGAATGGTATGAAAAGAAAAAAAATTTACAAAGCTACCCCCAGGTCAACTTGCTGATCTGTGATATAACTAATCCTTGGTTATCTTCATGTCATTTAGTCATAGAAATTAATACTTATTGTCTGCCTATAGGCAGATCTGATCTTCAGGTCATTTTCTGCTCAGATAAGACAAACCCCTTATTTGAAATAAAACATTTTCACCACTTGCTTATCATAAAAGAGCGGGGGGAAAAAAAGATGAATTATAACAGTGAAGGAACGCAGAATCTGGATGCACTGGCACGCAGGAGGTCCTTGACCCTGACTGTGCCCTCTGCTCTTGACAGCACAAGTGGGAGTCATTATCCCTCAGGCTCTCTGGATAATCTGTGCATGATAAAGCCCATGCCATATCCTGCATGCATGTTTTAAAAGTCTGATTAAGAATTCTGGGCTTGAAGGGCAAGGAGCTGTGTATGGGGTGGGGGTGAGGGAAATCAGATTTCTTTACTTTAGACTAGGAATGTTTTCAATGTTTTACAGCCTCCCCTCCAAAGTCAGAACCGTCAGACTGAGAAACACCAAACTGTAGGATGATTACGTTTCATCTCCTGTATTTCTACTCAGTTGTACACTTCTGTACACAGATAATGAAGCTTTCAGAGGCACCTTCAAGAAGGAGCCCAGGACTCAAAAGTGTCTGCTCTGACCTCCTGGTTTCCTTCCAGAGGTGAGAGCCAAGAACATCCGTGAAGACTTTGGCAACCACAGAGGAATACCTCTAAAAGGACAATCCTTGCAAAATTACATGTGCCTTCTCAGAAACCTTGCACAGTCTCAGCTTCACTGGCTTGAGAGCTTCATCTTGGGCTTAGCGACCATGAAATGATAGAATTCTCAATTCTTGGTGAAGTAAGGAGGGGGTCCAGCAAAACCGCAACCATGGACTTCCGGAGGGCGGAGTTTGGCCTGTTCAGGACGCTGGTTGAGAGAGTCCCTTGGGAGACAGTCCTGAAGGACAAAGGGGTCCAGGAAGGCTGGACAATCTTCAAGAAGGAAGTCTTAAAGGCGCAGGAGCAGGCTGTCCCCATACGCCGTAAGAAGAACGGGTGGGGAAGACGACCGGCCTGGCTGAACGGGGAGCTTCTTGCTGGGACTCAGGAAAAAAAGGAGAGTTTACCGCTTGTGGAAGAAGGGGCAGGCGACTCAAGAAGAGTACAGGGATCTCGTTAGGTCATGCAGAGAGGAAATGAGAAAGGCAAAAGCCCAGCTAGAATGCAA
>NW_008824938.1:595655-595897 GCF_000699105.1 Pygoscelis adeliae | reverse complement strand
ACCAAGCCCATGCAATCGTACAGGCTTGGGGAAGAGTGGCTGGAAAGCTGCCTGGCAGAAAAAGACCTGGGGGTGCCGGTCGACAGCCGGCTGAACATGAGCCGGCAGTGTGCCCAGGCGGCCAAGAAGGCCAACGGCATCCTGGCCTGTATCAGAAATAGTGTGGCCAACAGTAGGGAAGTGATCGTGCCCCTGGACTCGGCACTGGTGAGGCCGCACCTCAAATACTGTGTTCAGTTTTG
>NW_008824938.1:592169-595423 GCF_000699105.1 Pygoscelis adeliae | reverse complement strand
GTGGTTAAACTTTGGAACAGGCTGCCCAGGGAAGTGGTTGAGTCACCATCCCTGGAGGTATTGAGAAGACGTGTAGATGAGGCGCTTAGGGACATAGTTTAGTGGGCATGGTGGTGTTGGGTTGACGGTTGGACTCGATGATCTTAGATGTCTTTTCCAACCTTAATGATTCTACGAGAAACAGCTCAGATATCCCTCAAGAGTACACAGAAATGTTAGTTATACAAGTGCCTGGCCAGATTCTTTTGTGAATGGGGCTGGAGTGAAGGAGAAAAAGAGAATAATTTAATTGCTTGTCTGTTAAGAGGAAAGGAATGGCTACAAGGAGAAAAACAGGCTGGATAGTGATAGCTTTATGTTTTCAAGAGAGGAAGAAAAGCAGAACTAGCATTCTGGCCTCTGAGCTTCTGCTTGTTTCCCAGGGTACAGGGATTTCAAGGAAAGGAGCACAAGGAAAATGAAGACCCTACAGGATGGAGAACAAGTAAGAAAGAAAAGGCATTAGATTTGTTCACAATTCTGCGAAACTACCATTTCATTTTAAATCAAATCCTTTTGAAATGCAAAAGGGGAAATCAGGAACAAGAAGGCATTTAAATTGAATTAAGCTGCCAAAACAGCATGAGATCCATAAAAAAATTGCATGGGTGTGAAAACGCTGCAGCAAGAGTCTGACAAACTGCTGTGATAAAAGGGAACTGGACTTTGTCTCCTGATCCCAATACATGAGCTTTCACGATCCTGCCTGTCATCTGGTGAGGTCAAGACCCTCTGTCTTCAGTCGCTACTTTTCTACCACTTCTACCACTCTTGGCTTCTAACACAAGTTATTTAAATTGGTATAGTATTTACCCAGGCACAAATGATAACCACAGAAACATTTTCATCTTGATAGGCTCATCCATGTGGTACTGAAACCTGATGTGCTGGAAATAATGCTGTGTATAAAGGCTAACATTTAATAAAGTTCTCTGAGCTACGTATGGACCATTAATACTTTATGCACCTCTATGAAAATGCAAACAAGAAATTAAAAAAATGGTCTCTGTTCAAGAGGGAATAAAAAGCTCGTAATGTTGGCAGGGAATAAGCTGCCGTAAGAGATAACAAAAATCTTTTCTAAGCCTAAGTGTTCCAGCTGATTGCAATAGTCTTGCATTAAAGAGCTTTACACAGCAATACAATGCTAAACCTGACAGATTATTATTATTATTATTATTATTAATAAGCAAATCAGCTGCTAGACAGCAGCAGATAGCTCAGAGAACTGAATAATAATGGCATTTTAGTTATAAAATCATTTATGTTCTTAAAACACTTAGGATCTTAAAACACTTTACCAACTTAGCGACCATTTTATTCATTACAGGAGTGAAAGCACCTCTAAGGAAACTAAAGATACCGTTCACAATTAGCAACAAAGAAGACAGAAGCCTAAGCAATTTCTCTGTGTTCTGTAAATATTGGCATGGTTAGTTCTGAATAGCTTTAGTTGCACTGTTGTAAATATAGTAAACTCCTCTTAATCAAGAAATACATAATGAGGAAAAACACTTAATTAGTATATCTCCCTCAGAAATTATTTACCTAATGAGAGGCAATTGCAGTGAATGCTGCTTAATCGGAACAGTATTAGCATATATTCCATGCCATGGTACGTACTCAGTCATTACCAAGGATTTCTGTGGTGGTTAACCAGGTGTTAAAATAGCTGCAAAATTTTAACTTTCCATCAATTGATACACAAGTTGCCAAAAAAGACACAGTTGAAGTGAACAGAATGTGATTTCTGGTCTTGCATTTCTATTCAAGTATAGTATTTTCTGTCAGCTGTCTCCCCAATTCTAAAACCAGAGACTTAAAAACTGAATTCTAGGAAGTATTTGTAATTTCTTCCATTTAGGCAAACACTATAAATTCCTACAGGCAATTACAGAACTTACTCACACAGCCATAGAAACTGCACATGCAAACAGAACGTGTCCCAAGTATTCACAGATGACTATTCTCAAAATATCTTATCACCATAAAAGCCACTTAATTAGGACTCCAGGATATCTAATTAGATTTCCCAGTTACCAAGATACAAATGTACCCCAAACCAGCTGTAAGTCAGGGAGGGGAAGATTGCAGGCGTGTTGCCTTATCGTTTTTCTGCCTGCAGCTGCCCAGTGAAGAGCTGAGACCTGAGTGGTACCACTGTTCACTTGAGGGACTGTGACATGAGACAAGGTGATGGGGTCACCAGTTCACCTGGCAAGGGGGCAAAGGCCAACCATGCTTCTGAAACAACAGGGCACTCACTGCCAGCTGGAGGTGAGATGTTTTCTGGTGAACTAGTAATACTTTAGGCCATAAAGACAGTCTACCTCCAAAATGCATTTTTAATACACACTTCTGCATTTAGAGCCAGAATCTTACCCCTTTTCCAGTTGTGCTACATTTTTAACAGCAAGAGAAACACTCCTAAGAAAACCGCACTGCACAAACTGCCAAGATGAACCTGAACTCACCCGCTCCCTCTTCTAGACCACACAGTGAACTCAAGATAGTTTTCCAAAGGCTAGATCGAGCTGCCAGAGCTCAGATGATCCTTATCTAGCACTGGGATCCATATGGCTGTGTCTACGTTGCGCAGCCACTGCACTCTCAGCAGTCATTTGGTCCTCTCAGGGCCAAATCCTCATTCACATTGTCATGGCACTGGAGCTCAGTAGGCATGCTGGGGCAACAGTGCCCAACCAGGCTGCCATGGGAATTATTAAGGTCCATATAGACCACACCGACCCTTCAGGTCATGTCCTTGGGCAGTGTGGACAAATAGACAACCTGGAAAGTTCTTGGCAGATGCAATCCAACTTTACCAAGCTACATCCTTTGACAGAGTGTATCAGGGGCACCAGACAGATTGCCCCACAATCCCACAGGGCTGGTTCACAACTGGAGCAGGCAGTCCATCTGTGAGCACACAGAATCACATTTCAGAGCCATACCTGTTGTCCCAGTGTCACAAAATCCTTCTTTCAGTATTCAAAAGTAAGGATAACAGGTCCATGGGATGTCATGGTCTTACCCTCTCTGCGTCTCAGACCACGCTGCCCACTTAATGGTCAAATGCATGAAGTTTGTATTTATGACACACTCTCCTCTCAGTCTCACCTGGTGTGCGCCCATCTCCCATCATCCAAAGTCCGCTACTCCAGTACTGACTGGGCAGCCAGGCAGCCCCTCTCATGTGAGGTGGCTTCTCAGGG
>NW_008824938.1:580491-591880 GCF_000699105.1 Pygoscelis adeliae | reverse complement strand
CCCCCCAGCCACTCTCATGTGAGGTGGCTTCTCAGGGCCAGGGGCTGGCTTGCACAGTATCTTCTGGATGAAAGCAGGCAGAGAGGGAGGAAGGGAGGCACAGGCTTGGCACTGCCCTTGCATGGAGAATCTCTCTCTACCCATTTCACAATCACCACTGTATGCCAGGAACAGGCCCAGCTGAATCCTTGCCTAATCCAATTTGCTGCTGAAGCAAGAGTCACCCATCCTTGTCCAGGGACATCTCCAAAGTGCTCACATAGCGGTCAAGAGAGACTGCTACAACAAATATGTCTGTAGGAAGGAGCCAAGGGTTCCCTTTATCCTGAAAATAATTTGGATAATCTTCTCTCCTGGATCAGGATGTGCTGAGTGCACGTGGTGATGGTTCCTTGTATTCAGCACAGGCCTATGTCTGAGGAAAGACCACCCCCGACCTATATTGAAACATTTCAAAACCCAGATCCCACATGACTTCAGCTCTGTGCAAATGAAAGCTGAGGACAGACTCGTGATGTTAAAAACACGACTGTGCCTATTGGGGTTGCTGTGTGTCACCCAGGAAAATTAGCTGCCTGGACAGATGGCCCTCAGACTATTGCTTTAGAGGCCAAACTGTGGCTTACATACTAAAATAGGAGACAGTCTTTTCTGCCTGTTATGACTTCTACATGATGGCAGGACTCTAAAGTATCTTCTTCTGTGCTCGCAACCCCTGCAAATGGGAAAATAAATTTTATTTTTGTCCTGCAAACTAACAGTAGATTTTTTTTTTTCCTGGCACAGGTAAGGCGTGTATCACTTTTACATGTGTTTTACCTCCTGATGAGGTGCTCTGGGGAGCAACCTGAATTGCCACACCATTGATACCCGAAGGGCTTTATCCTTACACTTACAGTGCAGTGACCTAGGCCATCTTCCCGGGGGTTGCTGAGTTCAGCTGGCTCCCAAACAAGCACTTCTTCCATGGGAGATGCAGGGTAGGCTCCCAGATCTCCTCGCTCTTTTGCTACAAGGTGCTGGTAGATTTGTGGCGTAAGTCAGTCTGCTCCACACAGATAGGCCAAAAGCAGACAATTTGGGGCAGAACAAGTATTAGACATGCTTTGCCAAGGCCCCAGGGGTTCGATATTATCTATTTATCTATTACTGTGCAGTGTGCCATAGGGTGTGTCTGGAGTCACCTTCAGGGTATGGATATAAACAGGGCAGTTTTCTACTGAGCTGGTCCTTTGGAAGCAACCTAACAGACCAGCATGAATGTAGATGTTAATGCTACAAATTGCAAAACTTTCAACATCCCTTAAGCATTGCAGCCCATTAACAACTCCAACACCCAACAGACCTTATAGTTCCTTTATTGTCATGTAATTTAAATTATGTGTGTTTAAGTAGATGGCTTTTACTAGTGGCTGATAACATTGAACAGATGAGAAGCATTATGTAAAAGCCCATCAAAGCCCAGAAGGGGGATAGTAAAGAGGGAGTAAACACATACTAGAAGAACGATTATCATTGTTCTCTGTCTCTTGTGCAGTTTATATTACCCAGAGTAGTCACACAAATTATTAATAACTTTAGCTTTTTATATTGGGACGTTAGCATCTCTGGGGATCTTCTGTCTGACCCTGCCGTCCCTTCTCCACTGACATCCTCCACGGAAATTACTTTGGGGATCCTTTCTAATTTGACTACCCCACGAAAAGGATATCAGAAATCTAAGACTGGGAAGAATTTCAGAAGTGCTTATATTTCTGGACTGGCAGCTTTCCAAGAGTGCCTGGGAGCACACTTGCTGGAGAATGAGAAAAGAAAAAGCAGAATGGGGAGAAAGAAAACAAGTGCGTTACACAACACTCATACTCTCATCCTATAGTGCTGTCTGCAGTACATCTGCTTGCTTATCAGCACCAAGTTTGCAAAGCAAGGAAAGTGCATATTAAGGAAATCTTGCCCGAAAGACAACTTGGATCTGATTTCAAGTTTCAACTCTCACAGGCAAGGAAACTGATAGATACTGGTATTACAAAGTAAAAGGCACATACAATCATTTGCAATACGGACACACTTGCAATCCACAGGATTGCAACAGGATAGAGTTCTTCAAAGAAAAAATTAAATTTATTTAATGACAAATCTCCTTATATCATTGGCTTTTAGCAGTATATCTGCAGTAATACATTTTCTACCAATGATTTTCCGGAAGAGAAAGTAACATAATCCACTTGAAGCAGGCGGAAACATCGGAGGACTTCCTGTCAGGTGCAAGAGTTGTTCTATCCCTTGGCTCCACAGGCGTAAGTATAAAATCATAGAATCATAGAATCATTAAGGTTGGAAAAGACCTCCAAGATCATCGAGTCCAACCGTCAACCCAACACCACCATGCCCACTAAACCATGTCCCTAAGCGCCTCATCTACCCGTCTTTTAAATACTTCCAGGGATGGGGACTCAACCACTTCCCTGGGCAGCCTGGTCCAATGTTTAACCACTCTTTCAGTAAAGACATTTTTCCTCACATCCAATCTAAACCTCCCCTGATGCAACTTGAGGCCATTTCCTCTTGTCCTTTCGCCAGTTACTTGGGAGAAGAGACCAACACCCACCTCGCTACAGCCTCCTTTCAGGTAGTTGTAGAGAGCGATGAGGTCTCCCCTCAGCCTCCTTTTCTCCAGGCTAAACAATCCCAGCTCCCTCAGCCGCTCCTCATAAGACCTGTGCTCTAGACCCTTCACCAGCTTCGTTGCCCTTCTCTGGACGTGCTGCAGCACCTCAATGTCCTTCTTGTAGTGAGGGGCCCAAAACTGAACACAGTATTCGAGGTGCGGCCTCACCAGTGCCGAGTACAGGGGCACGATCACTTCCCTCAAGTACAATCCTGAGCACCACACTGAGCTCCTTTGCCCTGAGCTTTTCCATTCTTTATGCAGGAATACTGATGCTTACATATGTCTTACAGAATTGCTGTACTCTTCTTAGCATTTGACATATGCCATTAAATCTCCTGATGGGAGGCAAGGTGCTAGAACAAAAATATTAGAAATGTTTACTCATTGCATATCAGAAAACATTGATGCTACACATAGTAATATTCTAGCAGTCCATTTAAAACTGTTCTATCATGAACTCAGGAAGATTCTCCAATTTTTGGGACTAGATCATGAGGTTTCATCCTTCAAAGCTATCATTTGGATTTGGGTTTCTAATAAACTTGAAAATATACAGAATTTTGCCTCATTTGAGTCTAAGACTTCAGCTGGGAAATCCAGCGCTGTGAATCTGATGTGCTCTGGAGTACTTCAGTGTTCAAGGCACCACAAAGGTAGAGTGAAGACTGCAACATATTATGATCTTACTGCAATAGCATGAGAGACAGGCAGAAAAAAAAACAGGGTTTCTGCACTTTTATGACGTCAAATTACTGATTTCTCCTGAATAAGTAGGAGAACAGTTCTAGCTAGAAGCCTCCAAAAACAAGAGAATCATGTAAGTCATGTCTGCATCACACTGTGGAGCAAAGCATAGATGAGAGAGTGAGTGAAAACCACACTGACTTCAGAAGCCAATACAGGATAGCTGCTGTAGCATAGGTTTTTCCTCAAGCTGCAAGACCCATTAGCTTGGGCACCATGCCATGCTAACACAGCTGAACAGGAACAAGGTTTTACATCCAAGACATTATATGCTTTCAGGAACAAGGCATTACATCCAAACGGGGCTGTGCTGCACTTTGTGATATTTATGTGCACTTGAGATCTTTATACCTTTATACCCAACAAAGAAGTTTGCTGCTGCAGAAAAAAAGCAGGCTTCACATAGTGCATCAGATGTTTTTATTATGAAATGTTGTGCTGGAACGGATGGAGCAGTGTCTCACAAAGGTGAAAACGTACATTACCCGGGGGAAAAGATGTCCTCATTTTCCAGCTCCATTCAAGCTTTTCTTCTCTTGTGGATTCACTAAAGAGAGTCTGTGGAAAAGGAAAGACAAAGAAATCATTGTGGGAGATAAGACACTTTTAAAATTTAAAGTGAGCAGGAGGGGCAGTCAGCTACCTGCTGAGCCACACTTGGAAAGCTTTCATCTGAGATCAAAGATAAAAGCCAGTACTCAGCCGGGATTCTTTTACAAGCAGCACTGTGATCCACTCAGCATGCTTATTCTAAAAAAAAACCCGACAGCAACAACGAGCCCAGCTCCCAAATAGAAATGGAAGCAGTATCAAGCAGAGGGAGTTCTAATAAGAGTCCATGAATTTGGGAGCTTTGTTTAGAGGTGCTTTAGCAAATGGATGCTTTCTCAGGTGGTGTAGGAAGGAACATTCTCTTGTGCCTTTTGTCGAGCATCTGTGGTAAATAGGACATCCATGTAGGCGTAACTTGTTCTCTACAGCTCTATAGCTTGCTGTCTTTAAAGTCTTAGGTGCAGTTTAGCCCATGCAGAATAAATGAAAATGTGGCATATATATAGTGTGTATCTATGTATGTATGTGCATATATACATATATATATTTATAGACTTACGTATGTATGTACATATATATATTTAAGGACTTAATATATAAATACAGTCCAGGACATAGAGAACTTCAGATCTCCTGTAGGTATGCACGTGGGTTGTAACTCTTCATAGGAACAGAGTGTTATTCAGCTGGTGGAATTTTAAAATTTCAAGTCTGTGGATCTGTATATAAAAAATATATGCAAGTTTAAAAAATATTCCAGTGTCCTCTCTTTTTTGGTTATGAATGTGATTTGGAGGTAAAATCCTTGCATAGACAACAGAAACTGATTATCATACATATGTGACTCCCCTCGTATTCTAGATTCATTTTTTCAAAGCTCTAAGAAACCTAACACAGTTGTCATTTTTTTAAAATCAAATGTGAAAGAAATATTTCCCATTTCTTGCATAACAGGAGAAAATTTCAAAAACCCTATCACTTATGGGTGCCAAGAAGATGCATGATGCAGTCCTGAAGAAGCAATGTACCTTCAATATGCAAAAATGTTGACTTCTGTTATGACATTGCTCTGCAGAGCTAGAACTACAAATTTTGAAAAGACGATTTTGTTCTGCCAGAAATCAGAAATACGACACGGAACAACCTGCAGGTTTTTTAGAGGACATTCAGAGCCCTCTTCTTCAAAGTACCTTTGCAGGAGCCAAAGTATCTGCTTTTAGATTCACAGAAATGGAAAATGCTCCCACTATTACTTCACATTAGTGTAGAACTGCCATAAGGAATTCGACACTTCCCCTATAGGATATGCAATGTATATAGGAAAGCACTAGGTAGTCTGTAGCTTTCAGTGGCTGACCAGAAAGCCATGATACAGTTTGTTTCACTATTCATTCATATGACACACCCTACAGCTGAAAGACAGGAATTTGAACCAGATTTGGGTTTGAATCTAACCTTTCGAGAGCTGAGGCTCATCTCTGCTCAGAACAGAGAGTAAGTGTTTTCAGTATCTCCATAGCCACTTTCATTGCTGCAGTGGTAAATCCTCAGCTCACTGTCAAGAGGCCAGTAGCCTCCAGTGGAAGACTGGGTGATTTCAAGTACAAAGAATGTCAACCGTTCAGTGCCTCAGCCAGTCAACGTGTCTGCTACATATGCTTACAAACAACATGGACTAAGATATCATAGGAAACATATATGTGAATTATTTCTTTCCATGCACCTGTATATCTGTTAGGAGCCTAAATGAAATAACAGTATTTGTAACATTACATTATTGGGGGTCCTGGTGGACACCAGGTTGAACATAGGCCAGCAATGTGCCCTTGTGCCAAAGAAGGCTAATGGTATCCTGGGCTGCATGAGAAGTGTTGCCAGCAGGTCGAGGGAGTTGATCCTTCCCTCTATTCAGCACTGGTGAGGCCATACCTGGAATACTGCACCCAGTTCTGGGCTCCCCAGTACAAGAGAGAGATGGAGCTACTGGAGAGAATCCAGCAAACGGTCACTAAGATGATGAAGGGACTGGAGCATCTCTCCTATGAGGAAAGGCTGAGAGAGCTGGGACTGTTCAGCCTGAACGCTTGGAGGGAATCTCATCATATTGTACACACATCTGAAGGGAGGGTGTTAAGAAGACAGAGCAAGACTCTTTCCAGTGGTGCCCCGTGACAGGACCAGAGGCAATGGGCACAAACTGAAACACGGGAGATTCCTCCTGAACATCAGGAAACATTTTTTTACTCACAGGGCGACTCAGCATGGGAACAGGTTGCCCAGAGCAGTGGTGGAGTCTCCCTCCTTGGAGATCTTCAAAAGCCATCTGGACATGGTCTTGGGCAGTATGCTCTAGGTCTTCCCGCTGGAGCAGGGGTGTTGGACCAGATGACCCCCAGAGGTCCCTTCCAACCTCAACCACGCTGTGATTCTGTGATTCTGTATTTTGTTCTGGCAAAACCGCAAAAGTAATTAACCCTATGAAAAGTTTCAATTAAGGAAAAAAGTCAGAGGTAAATTTTAGGATTATTAAAAATAGCATCAGAGTTATCAGAGTTAGCCAGTACATTGACTGGAAGAAGTGTGCAATTGCTATAAAATTTTACCAGAAATGGCAATACAAATTGGTAAGGACTATATAATGACTTTCAGGTTCTATTTCTCATATTATCCAAGACAAAAAAATAAAACTAATACATGGCACAAAGCTGAGTAGAAAAGACTGCTTCCTCCACACTATCCATCACGCTGTATGTTCTGTATGTATCATCCTTCTGAGCTGTATTTGCAGACCTCAGATAGATAAGGTCACGCATTGTCTAATGACCTATCAAAACCACTTAGAACCCAAAACAAAAAAAGATTTCTGAAAAAAAAGAAAGATACAGGAGCTGTACTTCTTCATTTGACATTGCTGCATGCTACTGGACACTACTTCCCTTAACAGGATGACTGTCTTGGTACAGTTTTTAGTGGCTAAGGAAACACCTTCAGGACAAATGATTTCAAGTAATGGAATTAATAAGAATCTCAGCATGTGCAGAAACCAAAATAGCCGTGAATCTGTGCTATCTGTGAATTGCTTATTGAAATACATATACGAATGGTCTGTGTCAACAATCTCAGGATAATGTAATTATCTACCAGCCTACAAGAGACAGAAATTTAACCCAAATATAAAAGATGCGAAGGAAACTGGAACTTGTTATTTCCATTCTAATAATTCAGTATTCTCAAATATCTTTCCTGCCTGCCTGTATGTACCGTACCACCTTATACAAAAATAGATGGTAAATGAACAAAATCAACCTCTGCCTTTTTGATCTGTCCCTTAGGATAAGAACACAGGTTGCTTTGGACAATAGGGTCATAATTCAATTGGAGTCTTCAAGCACTTTCTGTAATTCAAATACAACAAGTAAAATTATGGTCCCAAGAGGCTAAACTCCAGCTCTGGGTAGATAAGTCTGGATATCTCCAAAATAGCATCTGTTGGAAAACTACAAGATGCCTAAATTACAGCAGTGCCAGTAAGAATCTGTGAAAGAAAATCAGGAAGCTGTAAAGGTAAGTATGAGAAAGGGGAAAATGAGAATACGGAAATAAAACTCAAGTGATTAAAAAAAAAAAAAAGAAAAGAGTATTTATAAAGTAATGGCCTCCCATTGCTAAGGAAACACAGAATTAGGGCCACTCTCACTGTACATTATCTAATGCCTAATTTTATGCCTGACAGGAGGCTGATACTGGCAAGAAAATGAGGCTCTGTGAACCAAACACTTCAACTAGTTCTTCTTCATTCTGTACTCACATTTGGTCAGGTAGATGCAGGACTGCAGCCCATAATCTTTTGCATCAGATACCAAAAGGTATTCTGCCTGACTTTCACAGTTGTTCTCACACAGTGCACGGCATCTGTTCAGTATTAATAACCAAAGTAACAAACTGCCTTCCACCAATGTAAACAAAGGTTTCGATTCTTCTGTTCAGGTCAGTGCTGGAGCCAAAACAGTTCACTGGCTGACTCCACAACAACTAAGGACAGATCCTGGCATAAACCAGGCCAGCCAAATACAAAGCTATGTCTATCTTCTACCTATGTTACGTAAGTTTTCAGAGGCACTGAAGTCCTCGTCTCGACTTACAGGAAAGAGGAAACCCAGTGAAACCACAAACATTTGTGTGCGTGCCTGTAAGTCTGACACAGCACAAACAAATGTAACCATATTTGGCAGCAAACAGGAGTGAAATCCAGAGGCTGAGAGCTCTGGGAGTGCATTCCTACATAGTCCAGACAGTCTGCAGCTACTGCGAGTGCTACAGGCTAGAAACACTGACTAGTGTCTGATAAGGGCTGAAAGGGACTGGCTCTGTGACGCATATTTCAAAAACAACAGTGTGTAATTGGACTATTTTTAAATTAGTTTTACACTGTGAACACAGGTCTAGGTTTGTTCCATGCTCTGTCCTGACTGCCACCAGCACACGTCCTACAGAAAAAAGGAGTCTTGAAAGCAGCCATGATGTCCCAAGATAGGACAATTAAGGAAATTTCATAGGAAGAACTATCTTAGGAATATTCTTAATGCAGACAAGTCACTAACACAGGGAAGAATAAAGTGAACCTTCATAAATCTGTGAAAATTAACTTACTTCTTTATCTTCATGTTGTCTGTCATAGCACGTGCAGTTTGGACCAGCCGTGATCAAAACTGCAAAAATACCATACAGTTTTCACATAAACACCCTGTGGAAGCTCAGTACCACTTGGGCACAGGGGTTCCTACCTTAACACCACAAGGCTTTCAGCTGGGAAATATTTAAAGTCCAAATCCTTAAAACACTTACACCCCAAACAGTCTCTGCAATTAGCAGGATGCTCATACAGGAAATAATCGTCCATGTCCTGCAGAATATCTGATTCTAGTAAGTGCCAGGTAGCACTGATTTTCAGTAAAGGTTTTAATGACCAAGTCATGTCTCAGTTAAAAGATTTCAGACCTGAGCATTTCACAATCTTTCGCAGCAGGGATACAGTAAAACTTCTTTTAAAGTTTTATACATAATATAAAGAGGCATTCACAGAGAGGAAGGGAAGGAGAACGCTGCTATTAAGTAGTCCCATGTTTCTGGGAGTAAATTAAACAGCTAAATTTACTGCACAAGCTTAAGAGACATAGCATTTACTATTCCTTAGCAACCATGACAACATTTTGGTGACAAATTTTCATTGTGCTCATCCATCCACAGTGATCTGGCTTTATCATTTCAAAGTGTCAGTCTTCTACCGTACACACAGGCGATCCCATCGACCTCAATGGGATGAGAACCCACATCAGACTAACTACAGGTGGAAACCTCTAAAACACAGAGGTACAGGGGCTGAACAGAAAAACACGCTGAATTCGTGAATTAATCAAGTGTGTTGAGCTCTAAACCAACAAACTGCACTTCAGGCAGGAAGCAGCCCCTTTCAGTCTGTGCCTATGCTACCATCGCAGCAGACTCCGCTTTGCAGTATACGACTATTCTGCAAAGAACTCACTCACTTTGTCAGCTTCTCACAGTGCCTTTAGAAGCACATGAGCTGACAGCTCTCCGGTGTACAACCTCTGCGCGCTGCCCTGGCTTCCATTTCATCCATTCATTCACATGTGTACAGTATTAAAATGCATTGTGTTCCACACGTTAGTCAACAGTCACATATTTTTAACAGATTTCTTCTGTGAACTACAAACCCTCCCCCTTTTCCTGAAGGATTCAGGTCCTTAGCATGTATTTCTGAGTGCATGCCACTGAAGTTTCTTACCGCTGATTTTGAGCACAGTGGAATATCAGTATTTGGGTGGTCCCTTTGCCAACGCAGAGTCCTTGTAATCTCCAGGTGGTTAACTCTGTGCCAGATTTCTCACCTGTGATGAAAATGCTGATTTGCTCCAGAGGAACAGACAACACAGAAGTCACATGAAAGGGATTTTGCTCAAAACTAAGGTCCTATAAAATACTTTTTCCTAATACATGTCTCCTAAGCATACTTCCAAGATTTTTTCCCCACTGTTTTTCTGAGTATCTTTTGTCCACTTAACAAACAACAGCAACACAAAAATGAATTTTCTGCAGCAGAGTGAAACCCAGTACTGTTGTATTTCACTCGTAGTGGAGGACTTGACTTAAGAAAAAACCAAACTCTAGTACCGGAAACAAGGTATTGACCAGACTCCTCTTATTGTCCACATCAAGAGGTGGCATCCTTTTTCCCAGTGCAGACATTACCCTTTATGATGGCAGAAAAGATAGTCACATTCCCTAACATCTCCACCAAATCGCACGAGCAATGGTGTAACCAAAATACTAGCATTTCTGATTATGTGCTGGGTGCACACCCACACACAGCCATGCCAACCACATTGTCACCAGCTATGGAGAAGCATGTGTCCCTGTTTCATGGTGAGATATGCAGATAGCCCTCATACCACGACCAGCCAAGTACCCCACCCAGAATCTTCCTCGGGCTGGTCTCAAAGCGTCTGAGCTGTTTTACTACCCTGTGGCTACTTGGCAGACTGCATGTTGTGAGGAAACCAGTGGGAAAGTGCAGAGGAAGAAAACTTACCTCTTATAGAGGACCAGGCTAGGGAACATTTCAACAACCTGAACATACACAAGTCCATAGGACCTGATAGGATGTACCAATGGGTGCTGAGGGAACTGGCCAATGCCATTGTGAGTCTCTCTTAATCATCTTTGAAAGATCACAGCAATTAGGGGGGCAAAGGTTGTTCTTAAGGACTGAAAGAAAGCTAATGTCACTCCTATCTACAAGAAAAGGAAGGAGGAGGATCTGGGGAACTACACGCTGATCAGCCTCACCTTTACTCCTGGGAAGGTGATGGAAAAAACAATCCAAACACATACAGGACAAGAAGGTTATTGGGAGTAGTCAGCAGGGATTTATGAAGGTGAAATCATTCCTGAACAACCTGATAACCTTCTATGATGAGATGAGTGGCCTGGTGCATGACAGGAGAGCAGGAGAGGTTGTTTTATCTTAACTTTAGCAGGGCTTTCCACACTGTCTCCCATCACATCCTCCTAGACAAACTGACAAAGTACAGACTAGATAAATGGACAGTGAGGTGGATTGAAAACTGGCAGAACTGCCAGGCTCAAAGGGCTGTGATCAGTGTCACAAAGTCCAGCTGAAGGCCAGTTGTCAGTAGTGTACCCCAGGCATTGATACTGGGACCAACACTGTTTAAACTTGTCATTAATGATGGGACTGAATGCACTTTCACCAAGTTTGCAGGTGATACAAAACTGGGAGGAATAATTAATATACCAGATGTGCGCTGCCATTCAGAAGGACTTTACAAGCTGGAGAAACAGGCAAACAGAAACCTCACAAAGTTCAACAATGGGAAATTC
>NW_008824938.1:556981-580457 GCF_000699105.1 Pygoscelis adeliae | reverse complement strand
CTGGGGGCTGGCCAGCTGGAAAGCAGGTCTGCAGAGAAGGATCTTGGGGTCCTAGAGAACAAGTTGAACATGAGTCAGCAATGCGCCCTTGTGGCAAAGAAGGGCAGCAGCTTCCTGGGCTGCGCTAGGAAAAGCTTCACCACCAGGTCAAGCAAGTGATCCCTTCTCTCTTCTCAGAACCGGTGAGATACATCTGTGGTGCTGCGTCCAGTTCTGGGCTCACCAGTGTAAGGCAGACATGGAAATACTGGAGCAAGTCCAGTGCAGGGCCGCAAAAGTGTTGAGGGAACTGGAACATCTTTCATAGAAAGTGAGGCTGAGGGAGCTGGGTCTTGTTTAGCTTGGAGAAGAAAGCTCAGGAGGATCTCGTACATTTGTAAAAATACTTGACAGGAGGATGTAAGGATGATAAAGCAAAACTCTTCTCAGCAGTGCGCAGTGACAGGACAAGAAGCAATGAGAACAATCTGAAATACAGGAAATTCCACATAAATGTAAGAAAAAAACTTTTTTTATGGTAAGGGTGATCAAACACTGGCACAGGTTGCCCAGAGAGGGTGTGGAGTCTTCATCCTTAGAGATATTAAAAACTCAACTGGACATGGCCTGGGCAACCTGCCTCAGTTGACCCTTTCCTTGTACTGGAGGGTTGCAGTAGACGATCTCCAGAGGTGCCTTCCAACCTCAATGACTCTGCGTTTCTATTCTATGCTTCTTACACCTATGCAGGATAGGACACACAGCACTCCTGAAGCAGGTGACGGGAAAAGGAGTTGGGAGCTGAGGAGAAAGAAAGTGGCAGGATAGACACTGCATTACCAGTTGGATAATCCCTCACCAAAAAAAACTGTCAGGCTGGAGCCCAGGAGCAGCAAAGGTTCTGCTAGACCAGAACTTCTCCACCTTTCTCTAAGCCCAGCTTCAAAGTGACATGGTAAACAAAGATGAAAATATACAGTATTTTTATCCAGTTGAACAGTTCAAAATTATTTTCACATGTGAATAAATGTGTTATTTTAAACTTCACAAAGGATCCTGATTTTCTGCTTCCTTGACTGTTACAAAGCCACTTTTATCATTCACAATACGTATGAAAGTGGACCTAAAAGGCTGCCCAATCCAATCAGTACGTTTTACACATACTTTTCCGTAAAAGCTAAGCCCTTTCCCTTTCAAAAACAAGATCCCCTTACAGGAATAATGCAAGTATACAGAAGATGACAATTAGTCCCAAGACTTACACAAATTCAGGTGTATTGTTTTTCCAAATTTCTGCAAGTCCAAGATTATGGTCAGCTTTTACTTATTAATAATATGATTCTACTTGAGACTCTCCTGTTAGTTTTATGCATAATTCAGTACAGGGCTAAAAAATATGGAAGGACTAAATTGAAGAGAGTACTTGGTAAGGACTGGTGCACAGCATAGCAGAGAGGGGATGCACTTCTTTACCTCTGAATTGTTCTGAAAGCATGAAAGGAGAGCTTGGCATCCTCCAGCTGAGATGAAATACTGAAAAGCTCAGAAAACCATTTCTTGTCAATGCTAGGTAAGTCTAATCTCATGCAGACTTCAGGAGTAAAAGGCAGTTCACACAGATATGAGACAGGCAAAAAAACCTCAAAGGAAGCAGATTTTTCGAGCAGGCAACAGCCAGATCTTACTTTATTAATATTCTCTATTTTTCTGTTTCTGCATGAGAGCATATTTTTTAGTGACCTTTCATGAATTATAAGTTATACTTATTTCAAGTTATGCTGTATGTATAACTTTCTTGAGCACCATCATGGTCTAAGGGGTTCCTCACTGGCTTAACTTTACACACAGAAGCAATCCTATTTTACATGTGCATAAAACTACTCAATAAGTGAACATTAACAGGATAGTGCCTAAGTTGGTAGGAGGCTTCTTATGACAAACTTGACTTTGATATCTCTCTGCAGTTCTAACATGCGTTTTGTTACAGAACAAACTATTACATTTAGAAATCATACTTGAAGTATTTTTCCGGAACAATCTACACTTTATAAAACAAAAATGAAGCATGGTTTGGTAGTTGACTAATTATCTGAAACATCAGCAGTCAAGCTGGTTTGGAAAACAGCGAAGGATGAAACTTTTCTGTTGTTAAGATGACCTTGAAAATACATATATACACAATTATTTACTGGAAAAAGCTTATTAAGACAGAGCAGATACAAGAAACATATTTTGGAACAACAAGGTATTCAAGATACAACCAGCATCCCAGTACAGCACAGCTATTCACAATAAAAGACATCTTTACACAAACTCAGCTCAAGTACCAAAAGCAATATCCATCTCTACAGTACCTCTAACACATTTCTGTATCCCATCATGAAGTCATAATTCCTTTTTGGTATGAACTGCAAATCTCTACTTAATACACCAGAAGAATGTTCTGCAAAACCTGCCTCCCACACCTGACATTTGGGCTACAGTTCAAACACAAACCTCTTCCCACTTCTCTTGTCTGTATGTAAGCAAGGAATGATTTAACTTCCTCTCACATTCATTGCTTTCCTAAGTCTATCTCACACCAACTATTACATTACACAAAAAATCTTCTTATACCATATTCATAATACACCAAATAATAAAAACAATTCAGAGTATCTGTTCATGCAATAGCTGAGCCATACCAGAGACTTACACCTACGTACCTCCCCATAAGTGTCTAGGAGCTTCCCTAGACTTGGAGATAACAACTGCAGATCCCAAAGTGCTATCACAGTTTTTATCTGCAGTCCTGAAGGACTCTGTTACCCTAGATACTCACTTTGCAGATCAGATGGACACATACACAATTCCTGTCAACAGCAGTGTTGGAGGAGGGCGTGGTTGGTTGGTTTTCTGTTTTCATGTATTCCTTTGGAGGCTGCTGCTAGTTGACTTGCATGACAGAAATTTCCATACAGGTCCCAAAGATGGAGAATTATCCAGGATATATGGCCAGATTAGTCCTGTTAGTGAATTCTGAAAACATTCCCATTCATATTTTTTCATCTTTTGTCATGTAAAAACTCAGATTAAGAATAGTTTTATTTATAAATCATAACACTAATTTTCTTTCTTTACCAAAACAAGTTGTATTTACATTCTTATCTATCACTTAGCCGTCAGATTTAATCTGGAAGGAATACGGAAACTTTGCAAGATGTATTAACTAAAAATTAGCACATTTAAAGTATGACATGTCCTGCCTAAAAGGCAAGAAAATGTAAAAACAGACTGGGTATCCTATACACCAAATTATTTTGTGACCATTATACAGTATACACAACATCACCATCAGATGCAAAGAAATATAAATTGGAACAGAGATTGCCTCTGGCCTGAGTGCTCTCAAGGGTCTGCATAACCCCTTAAATCACAATGACTGAAAGCAATCAGAGGCTCAGGTCCATGCGTTTTGTTGTTTCAATATTTCTACAGGGATAATATCCTGTTCATTAAACGAAGAGCACTTCACAAAGGGTAAGCATTAAGTATTGGAGACTTCACAAAGGGTAAGCATTAAGTATTGGAGCATCCTGGTTAAAGCTTCTGTGATCTTTTCAAATGGAATTCTCAATACTTCTCCTGGACCCAGCATCATTTCCTTGGTCTGCTTCCTATAACAATATGGGGAGATTTCAGCTGGAAAATGTTGCTGTTAGTACAGTGAATTGATCTTTTCACTGGACAACAGAATTTGAGCTAGAAAGAAAGTCTTTGTTTCACCTTTTATAGTAAAATATCTATTCAGCAAGCAGATGAGGTACTCCTCATTTCTTTCACATCACTTCAAAAAGATGTTAGGACCTAAAGCAATCACGCTGCAAGTGTGTAATCAGTGCCTCAGCATCTTAAAGTAGGTAAGAATCACTGGAAGAAGCCAAGGGCAAGGTATGACAAACATCCCTAGAAAATGTTGATGTCTATATCCCGTATTCCCAAAGGTGCTGATAGTACATGCTATTAAGAGCAAAAAGAGAAAACAAGATAGCAGTGTTCTCTATCCATTTTAGATATCCAACTGGGAAATTTGTGCAGGGTGGAGGTTCATGTGAACAAGCTGAATGTGAAGGACATGATGTGAGAGTGCTGGATGCATGTTTGGTGGGTGAGCTGGGTCAGCGACAGCAGTTGGCATCCCTGCCTGCCAGCATTGCCCCACTCCTGAGGCTGCTGACACACTGCAGCAGTGGCAAAACGCTCACACCTCAGCCGCTGAGCTACACAGTCCGGTGCTCAGCAGACTTGTAGCAACTGAGGTCAAAGCCAGTATCCCGTAACATGCTGCATTGTGAGTGCAGTGCTTGCAGAGCTGTCTCGTATGTCATTCATCCATCTCTCTTCTGGAAGTGGTCAGAGGAGGGCAGGGAGGTCTGGTGCCTGTAGCTAATCAACTTCAGGCTGCATGCCTTTATGCAGTGCAACCAAAGGAGTTTATCTGAAACTCTAATAATGGTTCAAATTGCTATGACTCCAGATAGTGCCAAGAGCCACACACACACACACAAATACATATAAAGACATTAGAGCATCATCAGCAGGTACATGTCGACATCCTAAAAGAGTTCTGAAAAACAACGCCTCCATGTGCACAAAGCTGCTTCAAGCACATTATTTAGGAAATGTCAGAGAATGTCAGCCAGCTGGCTATAGTTAGATCAGAAAATATACTAAGTAATACCAGATAGCCAGAAAACACTCCAGTTAGAATAGAACTGGTTTTATCTAAAAGTGCTGAAAATTAGCAGGACTATGGGATGAAATGCATACAGAAGGCCAAATGGAAAAAAGACTAAACCTAAAATCACAGACATGGGCTTTTTGTTCTCCTTTATCCACTTAAATATAGTAAATCAATTACAGTTATGCTCACTTTGGGATTGAAGTAATATAATGTGGCCTTTATGCAACTGCGAGTCTCAAACCTTTACATCATCATGTTTAATCCCTCAAGAACTGAATACTGATTTTCTCACTCAGGAAAATGATTTTGAAGGTAGTTTGGATTTCCTAGTTTGACCACACACATGCAGCAAGCAATGGTGTGAGTTAGAAGTCCTTGACAGCTTTTCATTGCAAGGATGGCCCTGGTGATGTCTACTGCTGTTTTCTATCAAATGTTCATTTTTCAATATGATTTAGAGAGATATGAGGAAGTATTCACATCCTCATATGAACACAGCAATCGTGTCTTTTCCTAACACCCTAATACACCCAGTCTATGAATGACAAAGAACATCATAGATTGCCATTTTGGGCTGGAGGGGAGGATGTTTTTGAGACTGAGTCCTTGATTCCAACTGAATCCACCTTCCATAAGCTAGATTACTGAACTCTGCCCCTTAACATTTATGATACTTCAACATATGCTCAAAACAAGGAATTTATCTGCCCACTCCAAAATCTGCTTTGATGCAGTTATCTGCCAACTCTGCCTACATACAGGCTGCTGCTGCTGCACAGTCTTAGCATTTGGAGCTCCTGGTGTAACATACCATCCAGCTAACATACCTGTATTATTATTTTATTATGCAGAACATCATCAATGCTATATTAACTTTCAAAAGTCCTAAATGGGCTCCTTGACACTGAAGTCACAAAAAAATTACTACCTTAGCCATTACTAAGTGCAGGCACACTTCAGGAATTTGTAAAAGAGGATGCCAACAATTTGAAAGAGCCTGTTTCTACGTTTGCTAAGTTGCAGCAGAACTGCAAAATACCCTTAGGCACAGGCAAATAGAACTATTACAGACTGCTTCAATACACCTCTGTAAGAAAAACCTACCTCTTTGCCTACTTCAGCCAGCTAGATTTTTGTCTCATCTAGCACAATTAGCCAACATATGCTGCACTCAACCTCATTCTCTACTGCCTAAATAAAGAGGGCTTGGTTATAGCTGCTGCTGCCACCTCTACATTCATGAGGAGGATCAAGGTGGATGAGATCATAATCTCTCTCAGAAGCAAGAGCTGCCTTTCACATCCTCCTCAGCGGCATCAGCAGCAGGAAGCCTAGTTTCTGAGCTCTCAGCCAGCCATTTGTCCCAGATACTTGTTCTGAGACAGCTTTTGTTTTTGTTTGGTCTTCATTCTTGGTTTTTCCAGATTCCCTCCTACATTGCTGAGAAGCCTGTAATCAGCCCAGCAAGGTGAAAGTGGGATGGAAGAGAAAATAGAACAACCATGTGGCTGGAGCCCATCAAGTGAGGGAGGGCACACTGAGTGCCCTGAGTGCTGCTTGTGGTGGAGAGAAGGGCAAAAGGTGGCAATGGCCTTTCCACCCTTCCTCTGCCATTCCATGCCTTTGTATTTTTTCAAAGCAGCTGCCGTTTTGTGCAGCTGTGAATGCTATCCACATTCAGCAAGTAAGTGTCTGGCACAGACAACTAAGTACAAAGTTACTCATGTGACCAATGCCTACAGCCCCAGCAGATTCAGTGAAGGAATTCAGGCACTTAAGATACTAATGTGACTATTTTTCAGGTGAAACCTGTACTGAGATTGGTTTGAAATCTGATGCAGCAGTGCCTCAGCATGTATCTGTCAGATTTAGAGGAAAATTAAAACAGGAGTCAGTTAAGAAGTGCCAACACCTTCACATTCCCAAATAAATATCTTTTAAATACCTCTTTGGTCGCAACACATATGCTTAAAATATATATAGATTTACAATATCTTTGTAAAGCCTTAAAAGATATTTTGTCTTTACCAAACAAAACTCACTTCTTATAACATCAGTTTGTTTTGTTGGTATAATATAATCCCATAGCAGAAAGAATACCTTGTCAAGGCTAACATGTTCATGATCACCTTATTCATAAACCGGAAAGTAACATTCTGCTTAAGATTAAGATTCAGCACAAGGCTACTCCAGCTTTACAGATAATTACAGGCTGTGCAAAATTTGCACAGTAGCTGTCAGAGGAATTACCCCAGCAGGGATGCACATGGGCAGGCATTTCTGTTAGGGCTTTCATTACTTGACCATTCTTTCTACAGAGTGAGTTCTTACTGCAACACTTCTGGCATAACAAAGGAAAAGCTGCTACATCTTATCCTATTAAATTCTTCTCCAACCTGCTATTATCATTACATTATTATTTTATGCTCCTGTAATACATTTTTCAATTCCAAAACACTTTAAAAGATTAACACAAACTCTGCCCAAGGAAAAAACACATATCCCCAAAACATTTTGGGGCAAATCCAGAAATGAATACCACCAAAAGTTGGCAAAAATCAAGAAGGAAGAGTACAATTCTCCAAACAAGTAAGAACAAATGACTTGCTGTTTTACAACTGCGTGGAGATTAATAGAAGTTTTGCAAAAAATATGGGAACATTTTGGCCACACAAAAGTCTGTGAACTCCACTGGGGTCAAAAATTTACCCATCAGTGGTAAACTAGCCGTTTTCTTTATTGGATCAGACCAATGACATCACCCTATCTGCAGCATTGGTTAAGTACTGATGCAAACTCATTGCCTTCATCTCCTTTTGCAGCACTAAGCTATGCAAGTTTGTAAGCTCTGCCATGCAACTATTTCAATACCTCAGCACTGCTTAGGTTAGTCGATCTGAGTTGACCTCATCATTATACGGCAGTATTTCACAGTCTCTCAACAGCAAATTCCTCCAGCCTGCTCCAAAGAGCCATCTGGAGGGTTATTTGTAAATTGCATGCCTGTTCATGTGGCAGCACATCAAGGAATAAACAAGTGTTCATTCTTTGCTGGATTTCTTTTAAATTGTTTGAATTGCACTTAGTCTTGTGATAAAGAATAACGCCAGAACAGTCTAACTACCTAACAATAGTCCGTGAATATTTTAAGCAATTAGTCTAATTGTATTCATGAAAATTTTCATAGGTGCATCAGAGATTCTGCTCTTCTGGGATAGAAGGCAGGCTTTCCATTATGGTATCTGAATTTTTAAGTCATTATCCGTTTAGAGGATCTGTAAAACTGCATTTTGTAACTGTAACCTTTTTATAGTTTTCAATACAGATCATACAGATTACAGCTGCAGTTTACTAATATTGATTGTTGCATGCAAGGGGACAGACTGAAATCAAGATGCTCTGTGTAGCTCCACTATTAGAGATCTAGGAAGAGAAAAAAAGTGTACCTGTGATTTTAAAACCTCCCTAACACCAGGTATTGGACTGAATTAAGATCTACTGTAGCACCTGGAAAGAATACTCCATTCTGGTTTTCTCTATATAAGAATAGCAAAGCCATGCTTTTAAAAAAAAAAAAAAAAAAGCCATCATCTGTGTGTCCATTTTCCTAGCCAAATTTGTCTGAAGTAATTCAGTTCACAGCCTATCAGGGGGAAAAATCCATTCACTTGTTTAAGCTTCTTCGCATTAGTGAAGAGAAGCAGTTCTTAATGGAGAGATTCCCTGGTGACCGCTTCCCCTCTTTTTCAGAGCTGGACGACCCCTGCACACAAACACCATCCAAGCAATTGCCAGCCTTGTATGTAGGAAAGTGGTGTTAGGAGAGTATTTAAGTAATGTTAACTTCTTCTGTAGGCATTTGGCAACCAGAAAGTAAAAAAGAGAGTGATCAAATCAGTCCTCCACAGACCACCAGAAAATACCCCACTGGAGTTAGCGGTGCTGGTATCCCCTTTCTGGTTAATAGGGAGGCATGCTGGAGTCCCATTCATCAAAAGCAGGAAACTCTGGGCAGCACGGAAGTTTTACTCTACTAACAGCAGTGGGAAGAAGAAATTTTAGCTTCATAAAGATGCTGCAGAAATATGATCCCATTTCAGTTTTGTAGCAATTCAAAAGGCAGAGCTCTCTTTCTGAAAGTTTAGCTCCATGCTGTGCAGGATCTTCTTGAATGCTGATGTTGCTTCATTCACCTTCCAAAAAAGCCAGCATCCCTTTTGCAAGAGTACTCTCACAACTGCCATGTACAGGAGCACATCCTCCCTCCCTCTGCTGTTTGGGACCTCTGCTACATCAGCTGCTGACTTTCTTTGCCCTCTCTCAGAGGGCGAGGTTCTTTCTCCATCCTTTTGCAGCCTTTCCTTCCTGTGGTTGCCTGCACCTTTTTTGATACTGACTTGAAAAACTGACACTTTCTGGACTTCCTAAAGTCCCTTTCAGCAAAAAAATATCAGTTATGCTGAGTTTACAGGAAGCAGATGCTGATTTGCAGCTATTTTCAGCAGTAAACTACATTTCCTTTTATTCTTTCAGGGTCTTGCATTGAAGGGAGATCTTTGAGACATTTCTGCTTTCTAAGTCAGTCAAAAACAACACATGCTGTCCTGATCAGCTACGTCACTGCAAAACCATAAAGGCAATTTATTCTCACTTACGTATCATCATGATCACAGCTCACTACTGTATCATTCCCAGCATAAGTTCAAGAACCATCAGTTCAAAAGTGCCAGCACCAGCTCTATCACCTGTCAAGTGGCCACCAAGAGCACCTCAGAGATGTTTTTCATGATAAATCTTGCAAAAACCCAGCATTTTACAGTCATTTCAAAGAAGGTCTTGAGTGGTATTTCCAGGAGGTCACTGAATTTCCAGTCACAGAGGGAATATTACTGCCTTGAAAAATGCACCGTTACCATCTGCGGTCAGAACTTCCTTTCTTTCTTGAGCCAATGCTATTTCAGACACTCAAACCCCTGCTTACTCTCAGCTGCATTTCCCTAGTTCATGCTGCTAATGCCCTTTAACATCTGCTTTGGAAGTGTGTAAAGATAACCTGTATGAAAGCACTCTTAGCAGAAAATTTAAAGGAAAAGAAAAGGAGTCCAGATGGGAGACAGTGATGAAGCTGTTATGCTGTAAGTTCATCTCCAGCTCAGGAGGCTCCCTAACTTCAAAGTGACACATCTCACCTGAAAGATAGGGGGAGGGATATTTATAACTGCCTTCCAGCTCCTGTCAAGTGCATGCTCAGAAGTATTGGGAGTGGGCTTTTGTCATGTTTGGAACAGATGTTGATTCACATGATATATGATATGACCACACTTAAGAGGAATGGATATCGGACTCTGTGCTTCTCAGCTCTGGGACAGATGTGGTCAGTAAGCAGAGGAATGCTTTGCAAGGGAATGAAGGGCAGGGTGTGAAAGAGGAGAATGGAAACAGATAGGTCCTAACTTAGTTGGTAGGATAGTGGGCATCACAAGAGGGTGGGGAGGCTATTGGGAATATTGGGTTGGGACTTTGGTATGAGAAAACTGGGACAGTAAAGTTTGTTGCCTGACTGACAAATATTTTGTTTGTTCTCAAGTTGCAAACTCCCAACTTTTGCAACATACAAAATCAATGTAGCCTTGGTTTTCCCTATGATTACATATTGAATTTCCACTGCATTTTGCATTAAAATTCTATGGTGAATGAGTAGTTACAAAGGAAGCATATAGGAAGAAAATCTCTTTGATGAGCCAGTCAGAGTGCCTCAAGAGTCAAGTTACAGAAAATATGAGATTTCAGACAATGCTGCAAAACCTCTTTTCTTGTTTTTTAATTTCAAGATTACATTAAAGTATGATTCTATTTGCCATTTCATTCAATTTTTACACAGTTTGATGAGAAATGATGCAGAAACCCAATATACTGGTTTGGTACATCATTCCTGTATAAATACATAAGGCACATAATCTTTCCCATTTCAGCATTATCCCCCTGAAAATACAGTTATTTAAAAAGTAAGTCTCTCTGGTTGTTTGGGTCAGCTTTTTAAAGAGGAAACTATGCAAACTGAAAAAACAGAAGAGACAATAATGTTCCTGTGGGGTTTTCAAATGACAGTATTAGAGTGATTGTAACATGCAAGTTGGATGTGACGGTTTGTTCTGACCAGGAATTCCCATAAAAATGGGGACTCCTACAATGTCTTTCACTGCAAGGAGTCCATTATTGGGCATACAGCTGAAGGATGGGTTGATGAAGCTTCTATATTTGATAATAAAGTGTCAAAACACTTGAAAATATTGTCTGTCAAGAACAAAGAAAAAAATTAATATGAGGACAAAGACAGGTTTCCTTTTTTGACCCAATATAAATAGGTGAAACTATTGCTACAAATAAAAACATTCTTGAGAATGCATGAGCTGAATAGGATGACACATTTGTGTTCTTATTTTGCAAAATTTTTTCATAATGTATAAAATATGATCATCAAGAAACAGGATGAACTTAACCTTCTAAGAAGGTAAAATGGCAAAAGCTTACTCATGCATTTACAGATGGATCTTTGTGTTTGCAGTGGAAAACCTGATGGGTAAAATATAGCCCTCATATTTTCTGAGTCACTGCAGTAATCATCAGTAAGTACTAAATTCCAAAAACATCACCAATTGGACTGTGAAGGTGAGACTTACCATATAGTGTGTCTATTGTCACAGCATGACAAAGAAACCACTGTGATTCATAATTATCTTTATATTACAAATAGGGAGTAATCATAAAAATGTATTCTCCACATCAATATGAGGCTTTCTGAGGGGAAAGCCTCCTGCTCTCTCCTCTGTCTCCTCCTGCTCTATTCAGAGATGAGTATTCTTTTGAATAATTTTAATTTTAATTTTTAATTTTATGATTGCTTTGTGGACCAGTTGTGCCTGTGAAAAATTTGCTGTATGGATGATATTTTCATACAGTTTAAAGGGCTGAATTATTTCAGAGTGTTCAAGAACTATGCTTTTTTAATGTTCCCAGTAAAATTAAGGCAAATTAAAAAAAAGTTTTAGTTCTTAACTAAAGGTTTAGAAAAGGAAAACAATTAGTGCTGTTCAAAAACCAGATTACACATACATTTTCATTGGAAGAAACTGCTCAACCAGGTAACTTATCAGCCAAGGGAGAAGAGTTGTCAATAGTGTCAATGATGCAATGGAACTTTTCCATTTTAATTCAAAGGGAGGTCAACCAAGCAATTTTTGGCAGTGCTGGAGCTGAAAATACACTAAATTTGGGTTGAACTTGATATTTTTATGCCACCTAGCACAAAATCTCTCTGCAAGGCTGTCTTTTGTTTCTTATTAGACCCACAGCAGAACAAAAGCCTCAAAGTTGACCAAGACAATACAGATCCCACATTAATCTGCTTTCCAGCAATCTCTTTCATTTATTCTCTTTCCATTAAGAGCTTTCTTTTCAAAACCTTTACACTGCAATTTAATTTCCATTATTTTTAGTTTGTATTCTTCTTCTAAAATACACCTCTCTTGGCAGCAATGAGCATTTCTACAGCATGACAGAGGCCACAAGTCTCTCTACTTTGCAGTACCTTTCCCAAGATGCCCCATTATGGACTAGAAAAAACTGCCATTTTACTGACCCAAGACTGGCAATACACAGAGAAGAATGTCAGCTTTTAAAGCATATATACCTCAGTGGACCATGCCTTTACTTCAAAGAAAATAAAAATAGAAACAATTTTCAATATCAAAAACATTAGCTTTTTCATAACTCCATTGCCAAATCAGTTCAAATCATCATTTACCAATGATGATTGCATCATGGAGAGTAGACTTCTCATTATCAGTTGTTCAGGCTATGTTCTGACAGCATATAATGTGGCATCTCTTGCTATTTGAAAAAAACACATTCCAGTTTGATTCCTATAGGGCATGATACAAGATCAAATGGGTTTTGGATTTTCAGAGTACAGCAATTTCTCTGTTTTTCATTCCCATGGGAAGCAGGCTGAATGACGCCAAGACTCCAAGGATTATAGACTTTTTCCAGAGATCATCTTTCACATTCTTGAACTTCAGCCATTCACACCCTTTTGCCCTTGCTTTATCTTAATGCATTTATCTTTAAAGACATTAGTTAAAAAGCCTATTAAAAAATAGGCCAAACATTTATTACTAATCTATAAAGAGTTCGCTGATCACATGATTCTAGCTCTTTTCCTTGTTAATAGATGTAAAACCCAAAACAAATGGGTGAAGGCACTTGACAGAAAAGAAGTAGACAGTAAGATTTATAATTTTCAGAAAAGACTAAAGTAATACATGACTTAAGCATGCCAAGAATATACTAAGTACTAGTCTAACATTGTTCCCTCTGAATAGTTGTCACAGTGGCACAGGGCTGTTGTGGGACTGTGAAAAAAGAGATGATGATGATGCATAAAATAATATGATCCACAGAGTTATCAAAGTTTGCTTAGAAGTACCTTACCATCCATATGAAGAGATAACTAAAATTAGACAGGATAAATCCAAGCCAAAGTGCCACATTTCTTTCTTCACGGAAGTTTTCATAATTACTACATGAATGTGATTCTTGTCTTAAGCACGTTCCAGTATAATGTGGAAAGAGGCTAAATTTACAAAGGAGATATTCCAACTTTAATTATAGGCCAATGAACCAAAAGGTTGTATGGTAAATTAATTCACAACCGTGTGAATTCTTCTGTCTCATATAAAGACTGTGACAAATATAACAAATCATATTTAACTGTTTCTGGGTGAAATTTCACGTTGGGCTTGATACCTGTTCAGGCTGTGACATGAAACAACAAGGAAATATATTCTTTCTCATTCCCATATGCTTTTAAAGATATTGGGAATTTCAGAAATTTGTTTAATGCTTGCAAATTTGCCCTACAGCTACTTCTGCTACAATGACATATCTATATCAAAAGTAGCCTTGCTTGTATGATCAATCAATGCTATCCACCCACTTATCCTACTAAATCTTGTTCTAGAAAATGGTATCTTAACAAAACCAGCATGCATGCACTTGTTCTTCCAACATATACAGAAAAACTATCATGATCAGCAACAAGAGAAAGTCATATTTCATAACAAAGATGACGTTAGAAAACTGTATTTCATGGATTTAATCTACATCTATGAGATATTACTTGTTCAGTGCAAAGGAAAACTTAGGGTATTTCAAATAACAAAATAACTATGTGGTACTCATTCTAAAATGTATTTTAAATGCTTTAGGTTATCATTACCCTTTGTATCTCTTGGTATGCTTTCATTTGACCTTTATCCTTCTAGAAACAAGCACCTAAAGGTGAAGCCCAAGTCTGTGTCTCTTATGGCAGACCTTAAAGAAATTACTAAAATTAATAATTAGATATAGCCAAAGATTAAATACCCCTTGAAGTATCTGTATTGTCTGTAGTTTCACTGCCCAATACTGCATTGATCCAGTGGTCTCAGCATTAAAGTAGCATTAAAATATTAGCCTAAAGACAGCCAAAGTTTGCCAGACATCTGTAGATAACTCCAGTAAACTTCAGCAAGATTTGTAACCTATCTGCCAAGACAACACACCAATAAAAAAACCCTAACATTAAGGCAAAAGTACATCACTAGTTACCAGACAAATCTTGGTTTACAGTCACTATTACAATTTTTCTCTTTAATACAAAATTAGTTGAAAAATGTTTACAAGCACAAGCACCGTATCACTCATAAAAATTCTCTAAGAGTCCCGGTAGTCTGTCATTCACATGGATTTTCTCTGTTGTTGAGCCCATTTACAGCTCCTGTTTTTATCACATTAGGTCCTAAATACTCAGGGGCTGGCAGAGCAGGCCCATCCATAGACTTGTCTGTTCAAGACTGCATTGAGTTACAGTCTTCAAAGACAAACCAGAAATTTCTCTACAACTGGTCTGACATAGTGAGCTAAAGAAACCTGCTAGGAAACTCCTAAGTTCTCTCCTTCACCCTTTTGGGATGGTTGCCCAGTCTCTTCATTGTTTGTCTTTCCCTTTGTCTCAATACAGGCACACTGCAGTTCTCTATGCATTTGAGAGAACAAGTTTTCATGCGTGTATTGGCATGGAGAAATTATTTCATATCATAATCACAGTGGTAAAAGACACCCCAAAATAGAGGGCATCTGAGATAGGATTTTTTTTCCTGGATGATTTTTCTAGTCATGCTGGTACAGCCTCTCATCTTCCTAAAGAAGCCAATCATCATCTTTTTCCTGGCACATTCATTTCCCACTCATCTGTTCCTCCAGCTCCAGGAATGGTGTCCTTCACTTATTTATACAAAGACAGATTTACTACTTACTCTCTTTCAAACCCTCATCTCTCACCCCCGTGCAGTGTCATGGGTCTTTCCAGTTCCTAAAGCCTGAACACCACAGTTAGAAAGCCTTAGTGAAAACATAGTGCAGATTACCAGCCCAGGAGAGGTGATGATGGACAGCCTGGGGATAGGATGCGAAAGCCTCCTCTGGACAGCATTTTGCCCCACGGAAACATGACCCTCTCACATGACAAACTGTGAGGGAAGAAGCGCCTCAGCCTCCTTGGTTCCAATATCCAGCCCATGGTTTCCTTCTGGGCACTCCTAGCCACACTACCAGTCCCTGTAAATTCAGACATCAAGAAACCCAAGCCACAGGAGGGCACAGATTTGCAAGTCTACCTGTCATCTCATCCAGTAAAAGGAATGGGGGATGCTATTATGTACAAAGAAAATAAATGCCGTTTCAGTTGCTATTCACAGGGTGACATTTCTGACTAGCAGAGGAGATTGCTTAAGCCTGTGAAAGTTGATTAGGATGTTTTCCTCTCTGTCCTAATCACACTGCTCACCAATCAGCCCCTAAAACAACACAGTTTGTAGCCCACTGTTCAAAGGCAAGCAAAAATCTGTGATGTTTACCCTGAAACAAACATTATTCTGTATACACTGCAGCAGTTCAGAAACTTATTGACAGTGTACCATACATCCATGCAGTAAAGGCAGAGCAGAGACTGGAGGACACAAGTGTTTTTCTCTTGTAAACATGAGATCCAAGCATGGATCAATGATGTGCTTAACGTCTTTTGCAGACGACACCAAGTAGGGCAGAAATGTTGATCTGCTTGAGGGTAGGACGGCTCTACAAAGGGATCTCGACAGGCTGGATCAATGGGCCAAGGCCAATTGTATGAGCTTCAACAAGGCCAAGTGCCAGGTCCTACACTTGGGTCACAACAGCCACAAGCAATACTACAGCCTTGGGGAAGAGTGGCTGGAAAGCTGCCCAGCGGAAAAGGACCCGGGGATATTTGTCGACAGCCGGCTGAACATGAGCCGGCAGTGTGCCCATGTGGCCAAGAAGGCCAATGGCATCCTGGTTTGTATCAGAAATAGTGTGGCCAGCAGGAGTAGGGAAGTGATCATCCCTCTGTACTCAGCACTGGTGAGGCTGCACCTCAAATACTGTGTTCAGTTTTGGGCCCCTCACTACAAGAAGGACATTGAGGTGCTGCAGCACGTCCAAAGAAGGGCAACGAAGCTGGTGAAGGGTCTAGAGCACAGGTCTTATGAGGAGCGGCTGAGGGAACAGGGGTTGTTTAGCCTGGAGAAAAGGAGGCTGAGGGGAGACCTTATCGCTCTCTACAACTACCTGAAAGGAGGTTTTAGCAAGGTGGGTGTCGGTCTCTTCTCCCAAGTAACAAGTGATAGGACAAGAGGAAATGGCCTCAAGTTGTGCCAGGGGAGGTCTAGATTGGATATTAGGAAAAATGTCTTCACCAAAAGCGTTGTCAAGCATTGGAACAGGCTGCCCATGGAGGTATTTAAAAGACATGTAGATGTGGTGCTTAGGGACATGGTTTAGTGGTGGACTTGGCAGTGTTAGGTTAACTGTTGGACTCGATGATCTTCAAGGTCTTTTCCAACCTAAATTATTCTATTCTATGATTCTGCATGCTCTCCCATTACCTGTTTCAATCCTCACCTTGAGTAGGTAGACTTTCATTACACCACATAGCAACAGAAGTTCAAGTGACTTTCCCAATACGTCACTTCCCTGTAACTTGCTGGCTGTCCACCAACCCAAGTGGTTGTCTTCTGAGAAGTTCAAACTGTCATTGTTTCAGTGCAGAAGGCTCTGCTGCCTCTAGCCACTGCCTGTTCCAAGTCCTGCTTGGAAAGCCCTGTCAACTAGCGTCTTCACTGCACACAAGTATCACCCCCCCTTACTGCCTACTGGCTTATCATCCACCCAGTACTTCAAGAAGACTGAAGACTGTGCAAGGGTTCGCACTGCCCTCAGCAAAACTCTCAGAAACCAACCCTTTATGAAAGGTCCCTAAAACATCCTATAGATTGGAAATCTACTTGTAAGATGCATTGGCATCACCATCAAAAGTCCCTCTCACCACTTCTCATGTATGCCAATGAATGATGTGTTGCTTTCTCAGTGCTCCTCTCTTGTCCCAGAGACAAGTACTTGCCCATCTGCATATGCTCAGTCTCATTTTCCTGCTCATACGTAGTGCTTTTTCTACCTTGCAACCACTGTCTACCATCAGTTATAACACTCACTTAGGAAAACCAAATGATTCTCAGATACACTGCAGGTAACACGTCCAGCATACATGCAAAATGTAATCTTCTCCTGGTCCCCTTTAGGAGATATTATTATGAAATACAGCGAAATACCAGACAAAGGCAACACTCAGCTAAAGCTACAGGATCACTTACTGGAGTAGGTGTTGTCTGTCCTGATCACTACACAACATTTAAAGAGCCATGTAACTGTAGTAACAATGCTTTGCAGCAAGACTGTGACGAGGCAGCGTCCGATGCTCAAGGAGCAGTAAGGGAGAAAAGGCTTTCTTCCTGAAGTCCATCTGGTTTCTAGATGACTAAAAAGGTTGAAAAGGCACAAGCAGAAGAGAAGCAATCCTTTTCTCACAGTAATGGGAGGCAGAGAACGTGCTGTACTCTTTCTGACATAAGGAAGTGCTGCCTGTGATCCCCACACAAGAAGTCACTTCTGATTTGGAGCTCTTCTTGCTGCAATATCTTACCATTTCCAAGTCTCATGTATCTGATAGTGCCTAGAAAACAAAGCAATCCCTTAACAAACAAGAATCCAAGCAGCTCTATAATGTGTTAATAACTTGAGAAGTCAGGTGGGTTTTGACCAAAACCCCACATGAGAACATCCACAGGATCTGCAGAAGTTCTGATGCAGATCAAATACATTGCTGACCTCTACAGAAGCAGGAGAAATTCTAAGTACAAATAAAATCAGTAGGAAAGTTCGTGCTGTAACACAGGATGCATACAAACTTCTGTCTGTTACTAAGAAAAAGAATTACCAACCATTTTTACATTTACACTTCAACAGCTGAGATTTGTGTACTGATACACAGGGACCTCTCAACTTGCAGTCTCATCCTAGGCTTCGTAGACAGTAGTAGGTAACTCACTGCCACTTGAAAGCGAGAAGAGCAAATACAAAATAGCAGTTTTAAATAATTTCATGTTTTGTTTAATGTTATTTTTAAAGACATTTTGTTTTATTATCTCAGTTGGTATTCACCATCAACAACTGGGTTTTGATTTAATCCATCACTTCTGAACAGCCAAAATCAAGGCTCTCCCAACTCAACATAAAAACACTCCACTATTAAGGTTATCACAAAGGGCCTTAGCTTACTAACATCAAAGTCAATTAAAATTTTGCCATCAAAGCCATTGGATGCATATATAATTATACACTAGTAACACTGTATTCACTATTTCATAAGGGATTCTTTCAGTAGGGAGAATTTCCTGCTTTGCAAATTGTAAGCCTGTCGTGGTTTAACTTCAGTCGGCAGCTGAGCACCACACAGCTGCTTGCTCACTCCCCGCCCACCCAACCCCCCGGTGGAATGGGGGAAAGAATTGGAAGTGTAGAAGTGAGAAAACTCGTGGGTAGAGATAAAAACAATTTAATAATTGAAATAAATAATAATAATAATAAAACACAAAGCAAGTGATGCACAATGCAATTGCTCACCACCCGCCGACCGATGCCCAGCCAGTCCCCGAGCAGCGGCCCCCCCCAGCCAGCTTTCCCCCAGTTTATATACTGAGCATGATGTCACATGGTATGGAATGCCCCTTTGGCCAGTTTGGGTCAGCTGTCCTGGCTGTGCCCCCTCCCAGCTTCTTATGCACCTCCAGCCTTTTCAGTCGGTAGAGCATGGGAAGCTGAAAAGTCCTTGACTTAGTATAAACACTGCTTAGCAACAACTAAAACATGGGTGTGTTATCAACATTGTTCTCCTCCTAAATCCAAAACACAGCACTGTACCAGCTACTAGAAAGGAAATTAACTCTATCCCTGCCGAAACTAGGACAGAGCCTAAAAATTCAGCATACGTGGATCAGAGGAGAGACAGTGTTTAGAGACTAAATGCAACTGAAAAATATATTAGAAGACATTTCATCTTTGGCTATGAAAAAAACAATATCAATGAGATCAGAGACAGCCTAAATAAATTGTCTTCCCTCATATGACATTATGTCTACAGAGTGGTGTCAACGGTGTAGAGTGGTGTCAGTGGTGTAGAGCCTTCCAACAGAGTATTTTTTGACCTACTATACATACTTTTGTGACACACCTACATACCTTGGAAAAGACAACTGGTCTATTTTATAGAGATCTCTCAGTACACTTGAAAGAGTATTGTTCTTTACTGTTTTGCAATGGCTCCAGTCCCCAGATGTTTACAGTCAATCCCAGAGACAGCCACATGTGTCTAAGGCACAAGCATGCTGGCAACTTACTCCCTCCATGTGCCCACACACAAAAAAACTATTTTTCTGGTAGCCATCTTTGGAAGACCAGACTGCACAGCATTTCCTAAAGCTCTTTAGAGGACTTCTAATCTACAGGAAAATGTAATCAACCCAACAGTAAAGCAGACTCCGCAGTTCATGAGTCTCTCATACTTTATATCTAGCTCCAGTGGCAGATGTTATGACTATGTCCTCCAGTAGAAGCACCTTTTCTTAGAAGACAAGGAGAGGGGAAGGGCAGCCTTCCTTGGACTAGACAAACATGCACTTGTTAAGTGCAGTACAGCTTTAGCTAATTACAGAGTTTTAAAGAATACAGCTGCTTGTTTACAATTAGAATATGTTTTAAGATCATTAAAAAGCAAGTCCCTTTGTAGCAGGCCAACATCATCTTTGCAGTTGCAAAAAGTAAGAAACACATAAAACAGAGTAAATGAAACTGATCCAAGGCCATCTATAAATAGATTTATTTCTGTCTGTAGAATAGTTTCTGAAATATTTAGATCCCTGCTTGAAAACAAAAAAATTGTCTTTAAACCTCTAAGGATGATTTGTTTTGGAATGTGAACACTGGAAAATATCAGCTGAAACCCATGTTGTGTAAGAACATTAACTCTAGACATTAAAAACGTTCATACACTTGGGAACTTTCAGAAATCTCTGCACTAGATTTAATGCTTCCAGGTGCACAGATCTTCTCACGGCCCTTTTTTACAGTTTCCTGTTCCATTAAGAATAAGAATTTCTACATTACTGTGAATGTACATGGGCATTTATAAAACACAGGAGAACACAGGCTCCACTCCAAAGATCTAACGTTTAACAAAACAAAATTGAACACAGGATTATATCATCTACTTTCTGTATTTCAGGTGTTGGATACTACTAAATAAATGCATTCACACAGATTAAAAAAAATAAAATTAGAAAAAGCAACAGCTTAGCTTATTGCTTTTTCTGTTTCCACACCACCCACACAACAACAGAAAAAATCTCCAACACACAGAACTGACCTAAAGCCAATCTCAGTAGCAAACACAGGACTGGACCACCACCGCTACAGGAGGGAAGCACAATTTATCAGCTTGCATGCACTCTACCCTTTCTTTCTGTGATAACAGTTTCTAAGGATAAGGATTTGCAGCAAGAAGGTCCTGGTCCACTGGCAATTTTTGGCTTCTGCAGCAGGAGTTTGCAGCACTGGAACGTGTTAAAACTTGCAGTGGCTACATGTAAACTGGCCTAACTTCTGCCTAAAGCTGGTGCATTACAGTGACCCCAGGATTTTGTGCCTCTAAGGCATGTTTTACATTTTCTAACCAGTTATGGTTATCTTTCAGCTGCAGATTGTGACTTTATAAATTCACAGTTGGAAGGTCTAAAAGCAAGTAAGTCAATGGAAAAAGTGTGACTCATTGCAAGCAGTGAAATGAATGGACAAGGCATATAAAGGCCAAACTCAAAAGAACAACTTTGGGATATAGTTTAGATACTAGTGGTAATGTCCCCAGGGACAAGAAGATCTGGGAATTTTACAAAATCATTCAACTGAGTATTTAACTTCTTTCATTTTGGGAGGAAAAGCTAATCTCAAACAAATGTAATAGGCTTCAGGACCTTTCCTAAAGCTGCTTCAGAAGTTTGACTACTGCATTTGAATGCTTGCAAAGCCTTACTTAATTGTTGCTTCAGTCCTTTGCAATTCTTGAATGAAAAAGTCTATGTAATTGGAAGTGGTGCCACACTAATTTATAGCCCTTTATTTGTTTCTTAACCTCTCCCAAAGTCAAGATACAAAAATACAAGTTTATAGCCTTCCTTGTCCAGGGGGGAGGAAAAAGGCAAGAGTGTTTGAAAAGGGCTGATATTTGTAGAGTATGCTTACTGAGATTTATTATTCATATTCTGGTAGTATCAAGAAGTACCAATCGTAACCGGAGGTCCTTTTGTTAGATCTTTAGGCTCAAACTACAAGGGCAGCAGGATACAGATGTCTACCTCAGATCTACTAGATCAGTAGCACTGGTATTCACAAAGCCCATATTCAGCTGCTTTCTCACCTCCTGTTTAACTGAATCCCTCATCTAGAGCTTTTATCTCGCTTCACTTCTGACATCTGCAATACACACATTTTAAATTGCTCATGATTTTGTTCACTGCCCTGAGTAATCCATGGTTACACAAGAAGAACATTCTCTCTCTTATTCTTGAAAGAAAAGAGACCATGCAGCTTGTCACAGACACATGGATTTGCAGCTATGAATCCCAAACAGAAGACACTACCTCTTCTCTAGTCTATGGTTAGACCTTTAACATTTCTTTCCAAATGGGATTAGAGTCTCATTCCTTTCCTGGCACTTCCTCCCAACAGATTTAAGCAGCAGATTGAATCAATATATTGATTTCCATAAAGCTCATTTTTTAGGCTATGAATTCTCCCTATATATGGCGTAAAAGGAACGTAAAAGAGACAGGCAGCAGCCATCTATAAGCTGGATATTACGATGCCTAAATTCCACTTGCAAATCTAGCCTATAAATTTTAATTAAGACATTCTGGCTTACAGAATTTAATGTCTATTCAGAGATATTGTAGATCTTAATAAATACACTTATATTAAGCACGGCATTTATCTCCCAACCCCTCTTTTCCTCCTATTTTCTAAGTGATTATTTTTTTCCTGAACTTATATTATATCTCTCTCTGTATTGGAGATGCCAGTTTGTTGTTCAATAGTATTTAAAAAAAATAAAACAGAACGTTGCTTCTCTAATTTCTAGTTGCGAACACCACAAAAAACACTATGTCAATGTATAATTTCATCATAAGTCCACATCGTGAATACTGTATGCAGTTCAGACAAAAGGGAACATTTGAACGACATCTTAAAAAAAAGTCAGCTATGATGAACACAGGCACAGACTTGCTTCTGTACAAGAAGAAAGTAAAAAGCTGGTGGGGATAAGAGGCCAGTAAAATCATGAGTCACCATAAAAAAGGTGAGTATTCCCTATTCCACATAATACAGAACCCTAAGGGCATCAAATTAAACTAATAAGTGTCAGGTTTTAAAAGGTTTTTTAAATTGTTTATTTTACCACCTACCTAACAGACTTACAGTAAACTGAGGAATTCACTGCTGCAAAATGTTGTGGATAACAAAGGCATATTATAATCCAAAAAGAAACTTGACAAATCCATTGGTAAAAAAAATAAAATGTTTAAATAGAGTCAAAAAGCCCCAAACCATACTACTTCTAGACCAGAAAGTCTTTCAGCCTCAGACTGCTGGAATAGCATATTGAGGAAGTATCATCACACTCCTCCCTGCCTTCAACTTTTTCATAAGCACTGGCCACTTTCAGGAACAGAGTACACAGACAGCTGAATAACAGCCTATTCCAATACTCGAAACTACAAATGTATCTTGAAAAGTTTTACAGTCTTCTTGGCTGAAGAAATGGCACCAGAAAAAAAAAAATCTCAAGGAGGATGGAAGAAAGATGACCTTACACACTGGGTTCTTAGATTCATTCAGGATACCTAGACAGCTCATTTAGAAAAGGTTAAGTAATGCAATTTCCAAAAAAGTTGGGCAAGACTGTTGGATAGAAGACACTCTGAAGAACTGCTAAAATATTCAAATAAAATATTTATAGGAGTGAGCAGCAGAAAACTGTCAATGAGATCACAAATTGTCTATTTGAAAATAAAGCAAGGCACACAGAGTCCGGTTCATATTTAAGTCAGAGGCTTCAGAGCACTGCAGTCAAGTTGGTTTTATTCACATCTTTTCATAAGAATAACGAGTTGTATACATATACAAATCTGTATTTGTGAAGCATCCTTTCAGAAAAACAGGCACAACACACACAGATCAGAACAGTTAATTTTTTCTGTCACTGTTCTTTTC
>NW_008824938.1:548677-556947 GCF_000699105.1 Pygoscelis adeliae | reverse complement strand
TCCCCTGCAAGACTGTATTAATTGTTTTTTTCTGAGCATCTGGAATTTGCACTTATTTGTTGCAACACCTGCAGAAGTTAAGTCTTACTGGCTAGCTAAGGGCATTGAACTATTGAGTGTCATAGCATTCAGCAGCAGCTTAAATGGATTTGTAAGTGCCATCATGCCAATTAACATCAAAACCTTGTAATGCCAGGGTTGTAACAATCCCATGTACTTGTTTTAGTACCCAAAATTTCTGGATAAGGAGCTTAAGACCAGGGCAAAAGACTTGAACTTCATTTCTTACTTGAAGTGCACTCCGATGTGACTTGCTGGCTGCAGACCAGTTAGTATGTACGCCAGCACATCAGCAGTGTGGATGAGGAGGACACACCGACCTAAATTGCAAGCCAGCATCACCATACAGATATCTCCAGAGAAACAAAGCCCAGATCATCTACCCTCCGTAAAATCAACACCCTTTGCCTCTGCCCACAAAAAGTCTTGCCTATTCCATGAGGACAGAGAGAAGAGGTAACACGCACCTTATTCTCCCTCATTTTGCATTTCTGTCAACACACAGGAGCCAGTAATTGCATGATTCATTAGTGAGCCAGAACTGCCTCAACAGAAAGCAGGTGGATCTACTGCAGTTCTCTCCCTGCCCAATTCCCTCTGTGGGAGAGAAAAACCTCTAATATATTCCCTGTCTCCTATTGATCTGGTCCCAAAAGAAGCTGCAGAGCATTGGGTTGAATTTATATCTTCCTAAATTATAATGGATATTATGCAGTACTAGGGACACCTTGCAGAGCTGTACAAATTACTGTGACTTTTACAGCCTTATTTTTTGTATTTGGATACCAAGAATAGTAACAATATAGTATATCACTAGAAACAGAAAAATTATAACAAAAAATTTGCAGGTCACCATTTGTCCACAAATGCAACTATGGTGCACATGAAAGCACTATTAGCTTCATTGCAAGGTGTAATGCTCCACCTACATGTAACACAAATACTGTATTTCCTTCACTTTACAAATGCATGCGAGATGTGTCCATTATCAGTCCTGAAAACAAAATCCTAAAAAAAGACCTTTCTCTTTGTGCTTTTATTAACTTATTTGAAAAACAACATGAGGATGTCACTTCAAGGGGGCAGACATTAGTTCTTAATCAGAAATCACAGAATCACTCACTCTGTTCAACCTTTGCTTTGTTAACCTTGTCCATGCAAAAACACTTCCCTGAAGGTCAAATTTTTCTACAGGTGTGGAGACATGAGTGCAGATCAGATTATCTCTGCACTCTGTCCCATGAAATAAGAATGTCCAGAAGCCAGAAAGAATTAGGGCTTCCTTACACATATCCAGCAACTCTCACCTTCAGTGAGGAACTACAGCAAGCACAAGTATGTCTCCAGCATTATGCTCTTTAATAAATATTTTAACTTCATTTACCTCTTTCCCAGCCCCTAAAAATTTTGGTTTCTGTACCTCCCTCTGTGGCTGACCAATATAGACAACTATGAAAGACACTCTGATCATTCCAAAACAGCTGAGGGCACAAGAGCTAATTCTAAAGTTGTTCCATGTGTCAAGTGAAAATTAGAATTATTCTGTTATGTAATACACTTTAAAAAAGGTTTGTCTTCATAAAGAGATTAGCCCCGATGAGCTATAAAAATATTACGAATCAAGCTTGATTTAACACCTTTCTTTCCTATTGAACTTCAACTTGATTACTGCAGCTGGCAGCTGAGACACTTTCACTTATTTGTGGTTTGACCCCATCATAATCAGGCAAACTAGTGATCTAGAACAAATTCTGACAGCAAGACATAACCTCAAGATGTACAGTATATTACATTACGGCTCCCCGAGGCAAAGAAGGAAAAAAGGCTAAGCAACACGTTCTTACATACTGCCAAAATGCTAGCAAAAAACATTCACAAGGACTGAGCTAACCAAAGAAATCTGCATAGTGTTAGCACTATCAATCTACTCAGAAGTTCCTAGAGATCATAGAATCATAGAATAGTTTGGGTTGGAAGGGACATCTAAAGGTCATCTAGTCCACCCTCCCTGCCGTGGGCAGGGACATCTTCAACTAGAGCAGGTTGCTCAGAGCCCCCTCCAACCTGACCTTGAATGTTTCCAGGGATGGGGCATCCACCACCTCTCTGGGCAACCTGTCCCAGTCTTTCACCACCCTCAGTGTAAAAAATTTCTTCCTTATATCTAGCCTAAATCTACCCCCCTTTAGTTTAAAGCCATTCCCCCTTGTCCTGTCGCAACAGGCCCTGCTAAAAAGTTTGCTGCCATCTTTTTTATAAGCCCCCTTGAAGTACTGATAGGCTGCAGTAAGGTCTCCCCGAAGCCTTCTCTTCTCTAGGCTGAACAACCCCAACTCTCTCAGCCTTTCTTCATAGGAGAGGTGTTCCATCCCCCTGATCATTTTTGTGACCCTCCTCTGGACCCGCTCCAACAGGTCCATGTCTTTGGTATGCTGAGGGCTCCAGACCTGGACGCAGTACTCCAGGTGGGGTCTCACCAGAGCAGAGTAGAGGGGCAGAATCACCTCCCTTGACCTGCTGGCCACGCTTCTTTTGATGAAGCCCAGGATACAATTGGCCTTCTGGGCTGTGAGTGCACATTGCTGGCTCATGTCCAGCTTTTCATCCACCAGTACCCCCAAGTCCTTCTCGGCAGGGCTGCTCTCAATCCCTTCATCCCCCAGCCTGTATTGATACTGGGGGTTGCCCCGACCCAGGTGCAGGACCTTCCACTTGGCCTGTTAAACCTCATGAGGTTCACACAGGCCCACTTCTCGAGCTTGTCCAGGTCCCTCTGGATGGCATCCCGTCCCTCAGGCATGTCAACCGCACCACTCAGCCTCCTCCTTGGAAAATAAAATTATCTTTTTCTTTTTTAAGCATACAGGTTTCTGAGGTAAAATTACTCTGACATTTAAAACTTCAGTCCAGTAAGGCATGTGTTTCATTTTAAGTGCAGTTCACCTAAAGGCTACCCTTTACTTAGGAAGTACACACTTCGTTGGATCAGGACCTGCACACCAATGCCACAAGGCACAGCCAGCTGAAACCTCACTGCAGTTGTCCTCAGCAGAAAGCAGAGTTCACCAGTTTTTCCAGATCTCAGAAAGAAAAAAATCAATTAAAGAACTTCTGTCTTAAATAAGGGAAGTAAGAGCAGATGGGGCTTCAGAAAAATCAAACTTAGATAACCAAAGCGATTTAACTGAAAAAGTCAATTAAATAAGCGAGAGAATTACCCAGATGCACTCCCTATGACTGGTATTACATAAAAATATTTTGCAAGGGATTAAGGCTTCAATCTAACCTGAACACTAGCACTACTTTACCAGTAGTCATCTAGTCAGATAGTGACTGAGTTTCCAGGAAACAATCAGGTATTAACTGTGGCAACGTGTACAGACAGATAGGTACCATCACCCTCTTGTGCTGCACACTGTGCAAATGTATGGAGACAGGCCCTGCTAACACGGAGCTAAGAACCTCAACATGGTCTACAAAAACTGGTGGTGTAAATGACTCAAAATCACATAGAAAACAAAAGGAGAGTATTAGGTTAATTCTAGTTTACCCAGCCACATGCCTTGTCCCATCAGACAACAGTGCCTCTCTCCTGGCTCTTTTCAAATCAAGGTTTTCACTTTCGTGAGATAAAAAACAAGGAACCGGGAACTTGATATCATTCTTCCCCCTCCCATTTTGCCATCACCCAAAAGAGTACTCACTCAGTAACAGACAAAGTGACAATGAGTATACAAAATGAAAAAAAAGAGTCTGTGAGGAATCTGCGGTTTATGAATAGCCCAACTATCCACAGTGCATCTGGCACTATGAAAACATTATGGATTCAAAACAGTAAAATCTGTTCATGAACAACTAGAGAACAGAAGAAAAACGAGAGGCTACAATTTGTCATCTGCACTTTGCTTTACTTTTACATGTTGTACATGTAGTTAACATGTAACAACATTACATGTTGTTTAGTGGGTCTTAATGCTCATATCATACTCCAGTATTTCCAGTTTTACAGAAATAGGAAATTACACAGGGTTATATGACATGTATTATTTATTGCCTACATCTCAGGTAAAGGTAGCAGCATGGGGCCATGGCAGCCTCAGGCGTTTTAAATCCTGGAAGAAACGGTCCTGCACTCCCCATCCTGGCTCCTCTTCTGCACTGGCTCTGTGTGGTAAGCCAGTGTGGGAAGCAAACCCGGGAAAAATAAATATATTTTAGTGGTGGCAGTAGTACAATTTTTTAGCCTAGTCACCTCGCAGTTCATCATGCAACAGAACCAGTGCGGGTACTGGCACAAGAAGAGGGTCCAGAAAGCACAAAGAGGGGCAGGTGAGAAACATGACAGCCCAGACATGGACAGGCTTAAACTGCTCTGGACTTGCACTCTCAGCTGTATCTGCACAACTGAGAAGGTGACTGGCATGGGGCACATGAACTGTTGGTTTTGGCCCGCAAATGCCATAGCTGCACCTCTGGAGGTGCTGTGATTTTCCCAAAGTAACATAGAAAATCTGAGCCAAAGTCAGAACGGACATCCCAGTGCCTAAACACTAGCTCATTACACCTTTTTTTTTACAAAAAAACCCCCACAAAACCCAAAAAACATCCTTTACTTTCTTCTGCATGATTCTCTTGCTTATAAGATGAATGTATTCATCAGTGCTACTCCAGACACTAAGTTACACACTGAAAAGGTCAGTGAACATGACAGATCCACAAAGAAATGAGTGTTAATGGGACACAAACACTGCTGTCTTGGAAAATACCTGAAGAAACATATATGATCATAGGACTGAAAATTAGGAAACACATAGAATGCTTCCAACAACTGCAGTATTACAAACTGAATTCTGAAGTGTGTCTCACTGAGTTTCCCAAATCTCATCTAATTCACTATCACGTGAAGATATCCGACATCTTTCTTGAACTTTCTTAGATTTGACTGGACAATGTTTTAGCTCCCTGTTAAAGAATATTTGTCTACAGAACATTTAAAACACAAGCTGCAGTTCCATTCTCTTTGATGGGATGAACGGTATCCTGAGTAAGGCTTGAGTGAAAGCTTTTTTGGCCTCCAGTAACGAAAACAAAGCACAGAAAACCCTATTATTCTACCACTCCTTTTGCAGAAAGCCAACCTTACCATGTCATTTTCTGTGTTGCAACACTATGTCGGAGTAAGCATGAACATCACCTACTTGCCTGAATTCCTCACATTTCTGACTGATGTTTCTCAACAATAAGTCACACCCCTACATTTCACTGGAGGATCACAGAGCAGAGGTAGGCTCATTGAATAGACATGAAAGAGTAACACAAAAAGTGATTCCTCAAGCGACTGTGTTCAGAGTGAGTATTCATTTCTCACATTTTTCACACATTCGTGTGTGAAAAAGGTGCTGGATATTAAAGATGCACCTTAAAATCTGATTAATTTGAGTAGAACCAGGTTAGTATTAAAAAGAATCACCCCTCAACACAATTATCCAACATCCCTTACTTTCTTCTGCAAATTCATAGAATCATAGAATCATAGAATCATTAAGGTTGGAAGAGACCTCCAAGATCATCGAGTCCAACCATCAACCCAACAACACCATGCCCACTAAACCATGTCCCTAAGCGCCTCATCTACCCGTCTTTTAAATACTTCCAGGAATGGTGACTCAACCACTTCCCTGGGCAGCCTGTTCCAATGTTTAACTACTCTTTCAGTAAAGAAATTTTTCCTCACATCCAATCTAAACCTCCCCTGGCACAACTTGAGGCCATTTCCTCTCGTCCTTTCGCCAGTTACTTGGGAGAAGAGACCAACACCCACCTCGCTACAACCTCCTTTCAGGTAGTTGTAGAGAGCAATGAGGTCTCCCCTCAGCCTCCTTTTCTCCAGGCTAAACAACCCCAGCTCCCTCAGCCGCTCCTCATAAGACTTGTTCTCCAGACCCCTCACCAGCCTCGTTGCCCTTCTCTGGACACGTTCCAACATCTCAACATCCTTCTTGTAGTGAGGGGCCCAAATTCTCTTGTTTAAGACTTTCATTTAAATTTTGTACTTCTTAATTGGATATCATGCAACTTTTCATGAAACACCAAATTTTCCTAAATTGGAAAAAAGTGGAACAGTTTATAAAAAAAAAAATACAATTTAAAAAAAAAATTCTAAACACACATTTAGAACTCAGTTTATGCATAATTACAGGAGACACATTCAAATCTTAGTAAGATATTCTATTGTTTATGTCCATTTTAGGGTGTTCCATGTTAAGAGGATTTCAAACGATTTAAAATAAGTGTCACTGTATGTTGGATCACTACATGGTGTCAAAAAATAATAACAACAGCAGCCCAAAAAAGAAATTACTTTTGAATTTGGTCTCCTACTAGAGAGCAGAAAGACTGTCTTCACAGAAGTAAAATAGAGGTATGAAAAATATAATGAAGTTAAACTCATATTTATAATAAGAATAATGCACTGAAAGGAAGATCTGACAGTTCTAATAGGTGAGTCATGATAACATTTAGCCCCTTGGCAAGATGCGTATATAACCCAATTAAATTCTACCTCTCCTAACCACTTGTTCCCATTTTACAAATGCTCAGTTTAAAGGCACAAACTAATTATAGAACTTAGTTTAAGGTTATCACTTGTCTGGATGCAAAATTTACCTTAGAGGAAAGCTAGGATGGGAACTGAAATTACTTTCTGTCAGTGGAGGCTGTCTCTATTTCTGGTGTTGAGATAATGATACTCAGCCTTACAAAGGGACAATAGTTCAGTGCTAACAAAACAATAGTCAGAGCACCAAATTTATTTTGCACAATAAACATAATTCTTTCTTACATCGCAAGCCAGATGGACTGCTTCAACGGCTTAACCAACAGAAGGAAACAATATCAAGAAATATTTGGAGAAGTCCAACATACATTGTTCGCAGCACCGGATCACAAAAACAAGGCAGTTCATTACAGTGGGTTCAGTACAAACAGACACCATGGGCCATGGAGCCCTTATGCTAGGAACTATTGGAGGCTCACAGCACACCCCATTCAAATAGCATGTTAGAGGGATGAGACCAGCTTTTGTTTAACAGTGAATTTCAGTCGCAGGATGGTAGGACTAAAGCTGGAATACTGATAAACAAATGTTAGTCTCATTCCCGTAACACTGAAGCTTGTCTAATTATTTTGTTTATTTCCACCTTGACGATTGCACTATGTATGAGCAATCAGGATTCAGCTGTGCATCCTGTGTATTAATTAATTTTCAGGAAATACTACGAATAAATTTTCATATCAGAACCATACAGTAAACCTTAGCTTCAATGTTTTATTCATCACCCTTGCCTAGTGCTTTCACTTGTGTCTGTAGGAAAGCACCAATCATGGTCTATCATACAGATTGTAAGAAAGAGTTATTTCCCTAAATTATGAAATTCCTTCATTTCTGCCAGCATAACAAGGGGATAAATTCTTCCCCAGATTAGAAAATGTAGTTGCCATTAGTCTTACTGGGAGAATCTCAGTCACAGCCTCTTTCGTCACTACCACTGGGCTTCATTTACAGAAACTTGCTATCAGAAAGCTGCTGTCAAAACAAGTGGTATTAACACAGGCAGATATAGGGTGGCCTTAGAAACTGAGCAAGATGTAGTGCAGCTCCTCTGTCAGGCATGATGCAGAATAAGCTTCCCAAAAGCAACAAATACCCTGGGAAACGATGATAAAATGACTTGAGAGCATTCTGCAACCTTCTGATTCTCTGCTATTCTCCAGGGACTAACAAGGACTTCTCGTAAATTACAGTCCTTATTCTCAAAATCACAGCAGCACCCCCAAACTGCTCTAACTGCAGGTTGTCAGATCAGAGCGGAGCCTGCTTTTGACATACCTTCCCAACTCCCAACCTCACCTCTGGCTCACCCCAAATATTGCTAGATGGTGTCCCCCCATAAACTGCATTACAAGGACATTTGACAGTCTGACACAGGCTCCTTCATGCTGCCCTGAGCCTTCCAATCAACACGTTCAGGCCCAGAGGAATTTATTCTTTCTTTCCGTACTTTTTTAGCAACTACATCCCTCAACAGATGGCCAAAAATAATTCACCGATATCAAACAGACTGGCAAACTTTATCACTGACACTACGTTACCAGCGGTGGCAGACAGGTCAAGAACTGAAGCATTCATCAACTATTCACTCTAATGATCA
>NW_008824938.1:526995-548633 GCF_000699105.1 Pygoscelis adeliae | reverse complement strand
CATATAGCTAACCAAAACCTTTCAGCAGACTCAGCATTCTGGTCAGCATCTTTGAAATACCCCAAACTAATTCAAATTACACAAACAGAAATTAGCAGTGAAGCACCTAGTATTAAATCACACGCCTAGCTTTCATAGTAATACCTGATACCTGGATGGATATGGATACATCAACGCTCACGTTAAAAGCAGCATAAAAATAAATAGAAAATAATCCATAGCTTTCGTGTGTGTAAGAGTCCTATTTACAATAGCTATCTGCTGTTTTCCGGAGAAAGCAGCAATAGCTGTACTATGTGAAACGCTCTTAACCCTACTAACAGCCTCTTCATCGCTCTAACTTCCACTTAGAAGCAAGACAAAGCTCTTATTAAGGTAATTGTCTGTCTCCTTTCTGATCTCAAGTAGTGCTCTGCTCATTTCCCTGCCAGGATCTGGTGTTAATAGGGTGCTGATTATTTTAATTTATTAGCAAAGCTGGGTTCTGAATATCTTACAAAGAATTCTTTTAAGCTCAAATCACTTTTTACCTGTAAGTGCACTTTTTTTTTGACACTCCTACGAATTACACTCCTCATGAAAGCTGGCAACAGGATACAAAGGAGGAATGAATCCTATTTGCCCACAGAGGCATTCTGCTGTAACCAAATACAAAACTTACGAATCAGCTAATAGCTTAGTATCAAAATTACCTCAAGTGAGGATAAGAAAAAGTATTTTGTATTTTAAAAGACAAACTGAATACAAAGACTATCCGAAGGCTGCCTAGTGAAAAACTGATTCCTGAACTTCTCAGTCAGTGATAAGAGCTCACCAAAAATACCTCCACTATAAAATAATTTTAGTCAGCTGGGCTACTCCAAACCCATTTCCTATAAGAGAGTAAGGCTTGGTACAGTCCAAGCTCCTGTTTGATTCAGAGCATACCTAAAAGAATGGCAAGCAGTGGCAGCAGTCTGGCTCAGGTCCACATGACTGGGGGAAGAAAAGGAAGTCCAGTATCTTTAAGTATTTAGATATGAACACTTGAAACCACTATAGCACAGACAAAGTCAGTGCTTTTCAAAAATGAGACAGAAATGAGCAACAATGTGGAAACTCACGCATTCCGAAAAGATGTGAAATAGAGCTGTGGCTTTCTGACTGAATTTTTCATGAGAGAGAAGCCAGAAGTTTGAGCAATCCTTCTTCAGGTCAGCATAAGGAGGTACTGTCTCTCACCACTCTCCTCTGTCTTGGATTGCCAGGCATCTCAAGGCTGCATTCTATTTCCCTAGGGGTCCAGTGCCTTCATAATGTATTTAGAGGTTCTAGGTAAATGAAGAATGACTGGTCCCAAATTAATTTTCCACTTTCCATCTCTCATCCATATCTCTTCTCTGTGAAAACATAAAAATAAACTTAGCTGCAGCTGAACACTAGTTTTTCCTAATGTAGTGGTCAAAAGTGTCAAAGCTAAACCAGTGGGGTTTTTTGTTCTGCAGCTTGCATTTAATCAATCTAAAGTAGAAATCTAAAGAAGAAAATACAACCATTTTCTATTTGCAGTTCATTAAACAGCTTATTACAAAATATGTTCTTGAGTCACAGCCACAGACAGTACTTAAAATACATTCACTTCCTGCTAGTGCTATTACAAAGCTGAGAAAACCTCAGTTTACACTGTTCCAGCTAAGGCAAGCACAGCCCAGATGTACTGAGCAAAATGGTGGGAATATGACTCTTAACATTTTTGCTAATTCTGACTCATGTTCTATTCTGTCATATATATATATTTATATATATATATATTTACTTCTCACATATATTAATTCAAGGATTAAACTCTGCTCCCATAAATGCTTATAGGAGGCAGATCTTTGGTGTATGTGCAAGACAAAATCAAGCAAGCATCTAACTTAAACTGTGGAAAAACTGCACTTACCTACTGAAGCCCAGTCACCAGCTTGTGTATTCCAACCAGAAAAAGCAAGCACAATACTGTACCTTTTCAGTTGGCCAATCACAAAGCACAGGCAGGAAACTGGAGTTGCTCCCAGCAAATAACACAGAATCATAAGAATGGGTTGTGTTAGAGGAGACCTTAAAAGATCATCTAGTCCAACCCCCTGCCCTGGGCAGGGACATCTTTCACTAGATCAGGTCACTCGAAGCCCCGTCCAACCTGATCGCTGTGAACACTTCTAGGGATGGGGCATCCACAACTTATTTGGGCAACCTGTTCCAGTGTCTCACCACCCTCATTGTAAAAAATGTCTTCCTTATATCCAGTCTAAATCTACCCTCTTTCAGTTTCAGAAAGTCTTTCTCCATCTTTCTGGTAATTTGCCCCCTTTATATATTGAAAGGCTGCAATAAGGTCTCCCCTTCTCCAGGCTGAACAACCCCATCCATCTCTCTCAGCCTGTCCTCATAGGAGAGGTGTTCCATCCCTCTGGTCATTTTCATGGCCCTCCTCTGGACCCCCTCCAACAGGTCCATGTCTCTCTTGTACTGGGGACCCCAGATCTGGATGCAGTACTGCAGGTGGGATCACACAAGAACAGAGTACAGGGGTACAATCTCAACCTTCTTTTGATGAAGCCTAGGATACAATTAACTTTCTGGGCTGCAAGTGGACATTGCTAGCTTATATTTAATTTTTCATCTACCAATATCCCCAAGTCCTTCTCTGCAGGGCTGCTCTCAATCCATTCATCACCCAGTCTGTATTGATACTGGGGATTGCCCTGACCCAGGTGCAGGACCCTGCACTTGGCCTCGTTGAACTTCATGAAGTTCACATTGGCCCACTTCTCCAGCCTATCAAGGTCCTTCTGGATGGCATCCCTTCTCTCTAGCATATCAGCTGCACCACTCAGCTTGGTATCATCTGCAAACTTGCTGAGGCTGCACTCAATCTCACTGTCTATGTTATTAATAAAGATATTGAACAGTACTGGTCCCAACATGGACCCCTGAGGGACACCACTCGTTACTTGTTTCCATTTGGACATTGGGCCGTTGAATTAGCGACTACATCTGCCAGTTCCCTCAGGACCCTGGGATGCATCTCATTGGGTCCTATGGACTTGTATATGTTCAGTTTCTTCATATGGTCTTGAGCCTGATCTTCTCCTACAGTAGGTGGGACTTCAATCCCCTACTCCCTGCCTTGACATAAAGGGACTCGAGAGCTGTGGGAAGAGCAATTACCAGTGAAAACTCAGGCAACGAAGTTGTTGAATACCTCAGCCTTCTCCATGTCAGTTGTCAAGAGATCTCCTGTCTCATTTATCGGGAGGGGGGGTGGAGTTTACAATTTCTTTTGTCTTCCTTTTCTGACTAACGTACCTGTGGAAGCCCTTATTATTCTTCAAATCCCTTGCCAAATTTAGCTCCAGCTGTGCCTTAGCTTTCCTGATCCCATCCTACACTCCCAGAGGTATCCTTGTATTCTTCCCAGCATGCATGTCCCTGCTTCCACTGCATATGCATTTCCCTCATGTTTCAGTTTGACTAGGAGGTCCTTACTCAGCCATACCAGTCTCCTGCCTTCCTTGCCCGGTTTCTCGCACATGGGAATCGAGAGTTCTTGTGCTCTAAGAAAAACATCTTTAAATAAGTGCCAGCTCTCTTCTGCTCCTTTATTCCTGAGGGCAGTTTCTCAGGGTGTCCCAGCCACTAGTTCCTTAAACAACTGAAAGTTCACTTTCCTAAGGTTTAGGGTCTTGACTATACTTTTCACCTGGCCCATATACCTCGACATCCTTAATTCCACCAGAGCATGATTACTGCAGTTCAGGCTACCACCAGCCTAGATCTCTCCAATAAGTTCCTCTGCCTTGGTGAGCAACAGGTCCAGTAATGCATCTCCTCTGGTTGGGCTTTCCATCATCTGGATTAGGTTGTTAATACAAGTAATCATACAGTAGAACACGCTTGCACAAACACTTCCACAGCTTTTACACCAAACATGAAGAGAGCTTCTGAGAACAAAACCTGGTCTGTTTCTTCCCCATATCAGATGCGTTAATTAAATACTAAAATCTCCCTACAACTCTTCTTATTAACTACACTACTTTGTAAAAAGACACAGGCTATTTTTTAAGCAGCTGGGTAAAATTAAAATTGTAAGATCTTACTTTGAGGCCCAAATATAATTAAAAGCTGCTGGTGAAGCTCATGTCTGAGCGTACTTCTATTTCCTACTTGTATATGATTGGTGCAGTAGGAACTAAAATTCAGCGAACAATTTTTGGCAAAAATAATATGGCAAAATAACAGGAATTCCAGTCAAACTTGACTCTCATCTGGTTCTAGATTCATATTCCTAATCCTGCTTTAGACTACAACATTTATTTGTTTTCACTTTCTCATTCTCTCTCAAAATCAAAACTGCTTTCACACAGCAGCTTTCTAAAGCTTGCTTTTTCCTTGTTCAATCCTTGTAGCCCAAGACCTTTGCATACAATCATCACTGCTTAGCAGATATTGTAAGTCAAATTATTTCTTCCCTCAGTTAATTGTGGTGTTTGCCCATGAAATACACAGGATTGGTTCCTGCTTCAGTAAGGTTCTGAAGCATGCATGGCACCACCAGCAGTTTAAATCAAAACATATGGAAGGAGCTAGTGAAACAGATACAAGAAGCCCACTTAAAGGCGGGGGGAGGGGGAAGGGGGGGAATAAAAAAATTAAAAGAGCCAGTGAGATTCAGAATACCCTTGACAACATGTGCCATTCAGCTCCTCATTTTATGCTTTAATGCTCCTCCTGATTGAAATGCAACCCTCCATCTAACGAGTGATTTGAAAAAACTTGATCAATATTAAGTGGTTGACAGCATTATTCAGTAGATGTTTTTATAATATTGTACATAAATCCACAGTGTTTCTGAAAGAAAGATTACATTGATATGTAATTACAGTTAAGAAGAAAACTACAGTTAAGTGGTTGTTAGTCTACTTCTAGTTATTACTCAGATTTTTTTATGACCCTTTCCCTCTGAATGTTCTGAATACAGTCCTAGAAATGTAATGATACACTGCAATAATCCGGTACTTCTCTGAATAATGAGACAGCAACGGCAGGATTTCTATAGCAAAGTGCTATGTAACCACCATATGTTTTATGTGCCTGCAGTGACAATTTATTAGATGTGAAGGTAAGTTTTTACACATTCCACCTCCAAAACATGAAACTAAGTATAATTTTGGTAGCACTTGCATTGATAGTTCTTGGAAAGGATCCTCCAGAAGACATCAAGTTCATATAAACACAAGTGTATGCGACAAATTCTCAAGGACAATCAATGCATGACGCACAAGGACACCAGCAAGATTTTTTCCAGAACTATCACACAGCAGCTCTTAAGATTGTATCACGCTAATTAAAAGCTAAAACTCTGAAAAAGGCTATCTATCCTTATCAACCATGCTGAACTGATGCATGCTGTTCTGCAAACAAGAAATTTTGTGCATCAGAGAAGAAGCCATTTAAAAAGCTGAATCACTTATTTTTACAACTTTTGATATTAGCATTCAGATTTTGTAACAATGAGGTTGAAAAGCCAAGATACTCAAGGCCCCTGTTGAACCACCAGAGGCTGAATTTAACAATAGTCTTACGCTGCCCTCAAGTGGCCCGGCCTAGGAAGTACATTTACTCAGAAGAAGCAAGGAAGACAATTTGTTCAGAAGTTTTATGTGCCGTTTTAAGGGATGATCCTTTCATTGAAAAGACAGCATGCTGATTTGTAACAAAGAGACAAGGATATTTCACTGTGGATTCTTGGGTGTGGCATTTTTCATTTTACCCTCTCACTAGAGTAGACATTATTTCAGTTATAGAACATGCATTAGAATCAGGATGTCCCTCATCGGGTACCAACACGTTTTTCACTACCACAAGAATTTTATGTTTTAATACGCCCTGGTGTGGCCAGACAGGACATAAGGAATTTTTAGAAGTGCTCAGGGAGGGCTGAATGTGGTTCCCACTGAAACCAGTGTAAGTTTCAAAGGCAAAAATTTGTTAAGAGCATTTGAAAAATACTTCAATAAAATATACATAAAAATTATACTTACTACAATACTCTAACTCTGGACTGGAAGTCAAGTTCCGTAGGCCATATTTATTTAATCTCCTATTCTCTCAGTCTCAATTTCCCATCATCCCATTATCTGTCTTGAAATTCACCACCTTCCTTTTCATTGCACTACACAATTACTAGATTTGTGATTGTCCTAGCCTTATTATATTTTTTCAGTAAGACATTGTTCCATTTACAATGTATTAATTTTTTATAATGCATTTTTTAATCTCATTTTGTCACAACATTACCTTTGAAACAGATCAGATGCAGTTCATGTCTTAAGTTTTAGCAGCTCAAGATAAACAACTAATAAAATATTTCCTTGTGAAAGACTGATTAAAAGTTACTTTGTTTTTAAATCTATTCCAGTGTTTTTCAAAATGGGAACTGCAAGAAAGTTCATACTGATCACAATGTGTTAGAAAAATGTAGTGCTAGCCAGCAATAGCTTATTTTGTTTGGGGCAAGAAAAGAGGAAGAATTTTAATGGCTGGCCATGAGTGTCTAGCTTAGCCAGGGAACTGCCACAGGTCAGTTCCTTCAGGGCAGTGAAGAAAGTTTTAAACACCTGCGCACACCAAATACTGTCATTTTTCAACTCCTTAATCCAGGTAAACTACAGCAGCCTCCTGAATTAGAAGTTCAAAAGACAGAAAAATCCAGGTGACAGAGGAAATAATTTTTCCAATACCAATTGGAATATACCAATACCAACTAACCAAATTAACTTTGTAAATCTTTGCAGCGCAATTTACAATACAGGCAAGTATATTTACATCATGTGTACACCTTTGTTTCTACTTTTTCCTAAACATAAGCAAAACAGGAGCTAGCTTTTCTAAGTATTCTAGATACAAGAAGACACTAGAGGACTAAGATTCAACCTGAAGTTTGGGGTTGGGGTTTCAGACTCTAATACTAATAGAACAGATTTTTGTTTGGCTGTAACCACTCCCAGACAGCTTATCATTAATACAACATCAAATTAATCTGCTTTGTATCTTTTAACAGTCAAATTAAGTATACGTACTGACACTTCATCATGCATATTTTATAGAAGTTTATAATAAAGCACTGTGAAACGAAACTACGTAAGAGTCTACCCTTTTAACCCCATGTAGCCATTCACTCATCATTTTTTCCAATTAAAAATTTACCATTTTGGTAAGTCATAATATTGAAATCTACACAGCTGTATAAAACAACAGATGCTGAAAAAACCCGAGAATGCCAGGCAGAACATCTTAAAACTCCAACACATAAATCTGACCAAAAGCTCTTTCAAGATTTGCTTCTCTTGTCAGCCAGAAGTTTTGACCTGACTTGGCATCAGAAATGTTGAGGTTCTCTTCAATGCGGGCAATCTGGCAGGCAGCGCAGAACTGGCCTCTTGCTATCCAAACAGCAGTCACCTGGGATTGCTGTGCAGCAGTCAAAAGTCCAGACGCTACTGTATAAAGGCAAACAAGAACTCATACACATTACTTTCTGCAGTACTTCTAAAGCCGATTACGTTTTACCCATCCATTTTAAACCAAGCATCTGAGATGGGCACCAGCTCACACAACTCTCAATCTTTTATAAAATGAAAATTTTAGGTAGACTACAAGTTGCACCATTTTAGCTTTGGGTTTTGTTTTTTCAGTCACCATCATTGATTGCCTGAGCCCATCAACATTATCAGTGTCAGCACAGTTTCACATATCGAGGTCTATCAGCTGAGAAAATGAGAGCGAGCTCATTTCCAGGTAACAAGGTTGAAAACTGCACTATTGTCTGAGTTCACACAGGAATTAACAGTAGCTGACTGACATCCCAAGACAGTTGCAGTCCATCAGGGGATGGAAAGGAGGCAGGGGACATTATCCACACTTCTCTTACCATTTATGTCCTGTAAAGCAAGAAACAATCATGAATTTTTCAAGACAGAAAATTCAGTCTGTTCGTAACAGCTCTGATTCTCTTTTGTTCCATTTCTTTTCCTTTGGTGTTCAAAAGAAATGTGTTCCACATTCTGATTAATAGTTTCCAGCCACTGATTTCTAACTAATTGTGGCTAACAATGAGCAGCTTAATATGGCATTTCTCCCACTCTCAAAACAAAAGGAGTAAGATATGTCATAAATTCTATACAAATGTATAAAGTCTTATAAATGCAAATTTATACTTTCAAAATTACAGGATTTCAAATACAACTGACTTTTCTCTCTTACATGCTTTTTATTTCAGTTCTGCAATTTTGGCTTTTTGCTTTTTTGCCTTGTGGCTTTCTTGTTGTTTCCATCACTTTATTTTGAATCTTCTTTGAAGATGTTTATGCTGCTGTTAATGGAACCACAGAACAATGTTGGAACGAACCTTTGGAGACTGTCTAGTCCCCTTTCCTGCCCAGACAAGAGCCAACTTTGAAGTCAGGTCCACATTGCTCAGGGCCTTGTCTAGTCAAGCTTTGAGCATATCCAAGGATGAAGATGCCACAGCCTCTCTGAACAACCTGCTCCAGCATTTGACCTTCCTCACTGTGAAGAATTTTTTCTTAATGTCTATTCAGAATGTCTCCTTCTGCAATATCAGCCCATTGCTTCTCACCCTTTCCCTCTGCACCTCCAGGAGCCTGTCTTCTCTATGACCACCCATAAGATAGCTGAAAACAGAAACCAGAAAGCCCCCTCCAAGCCATCCCTTCTTCAAGACAAGACAACCCGGTTTCTCAGACTCTTTGTATATCATGGGCTCCAGCATCCATCTCAGTGGCCCACCACTAGACTCTCTCCAGTATGTCTGCATCTTCCTTGTACCGATGAGCCCAAAACTGCACACAGCACTCCAGACACTATCTCACATGTGCTGAATTAAGGGGATTAATGAATTCCCTCTATTAAGCTGCTGCTAATGCTGTCCAGGGTGGGCTTGGCATTCATTGCTGCAAAGGCACACTGCTGATTTTTGTTCAACTTGCTGTCCACCAAAATTCCCAGATCCTGCTTTGCAAGACAGCTTTCTAGCCAGTCAATCCCCAGTGTACCTGTTGCATGAGGCTGGTCCCTTCCAAGTATAGGACTCTGCACCTGACTCTGTTGAACTTCAAAAGGCCCCCATCAGTCCGCTTCTCCAACCTGTTCAAGTGCCTCTGAATATCAGCCCTGACCTCCAGCTTATCAGCCATTCCCCTCCCCAATTTGGTGTCATCTGTGTAGGTGACTGATGAAGACATTAAATGTTAGCATCCCTAATATAAACGCCTGAGGAATGCCATGTCTAACCAGCCACTATCTGAACTCCTACTCTTTGAGCTCACCGGTCCAGCCAGTTTTCCACTCACCTGGTAATCTGTCAATCCAATGCATGTTTCTCCACTTTGGATGCAAAGAGGCTGTGTCAAAAGTTTTGCTCTCCCCACACCCACACTGCTAACCACATTATTGTATAAGGCAATCAGGTTGATTAGGCACAATTTGCCCAGATAAATCTGTGCTTGCTGCTCCCAATCACCTTCTCCTGATGTGCCTGGAAATGGCTTCCAGGAAGACTGGCTCCATGATCTTCCTGGGGCCTTCAATTAGGCTACCTGGCTTGAAGTTCCCCAAATCCACCTTATCTTTCTTCAGGATAGCTGTGATGCTTGCCTTCTTCCAGTCATAATGTACTTCACCCAGTCATCGTGCCTTTTTGAGTATCACAGAGAGAGGCTTCACAATGACGTTGACTAGTTCCCTCAGCAGCACTGGATGCATCCCACTCAGTCCCATGAACTCCTGTGTATGCCTAGATTGCTTAAGAAGTCCCTAACTCAATCTTCCTTTACCATGGCCCAAACTTGGCCTCTAGGCACACAGATCTAGGAAACCTGACAGCAGACCTTGCCAGTAAAGAAAGAGCAAAAAAAGCTGTTGAGTAACTCAGCCTCTTCTACTTCGTCACTAGGCCCACCACCCCATTCTTCAGCAGGTCTACATGTTCCTTAGTCCACTCTTGCTGCTTAGGCAGCTGTAACAGCCCTTCTTATTGCCCTTCTTATCCACCACAAATTTCAGTTCCAGCTGACCTTGGCTCTTCTACTCCATCTCAGCAATGTTTATTGCAGCCCACCCCCACTTCCACCTATGTACAAGTGCCTTCTGCACTTGAGTTCAGTCAGAGCTCCCCATTCAGCCATGTGGACCTCCTGCCACATCCTTCAGGCATAGGAACTACATGTTTTGAAGTTCACAGACCTGTAAACTTCAAAACATGCAGTTCCTATGCCTGAAGGAGGCTATTCTTGAAAATCAAAAAGCTGCCTTGGGCCTCTTTACGCTCCACAGCTGCCTCCCCTGGGATGTCATCTACAAGCTCACTCAAGAAGCTGAAGTCCATTCTTCTGAAGACAAGGGACATTGTTCTGCTATACACTTTCTCTTTTCCCACAGTAATACATGGGATGAACTCAGGAAATCACTTTCTTAACATACTGATGAAGAAGTGTTACTACTGATCATAAATACAGTCTAAACCAAAACCTCTTACAAAGGTAAATATACCCATGTAAAGGTCTCAAACAGTTCCATAATTTTTTATTTCTCTGCGATAGCACATTCTTCTAATTCTGTAACACACATGGCCTCTCATTCAACTCTGAAGATAACAATACTAAAGACGACACAGATACGTAGCTCACCCATGTCCAAAAAACCCAGACAGAACACCACCCTTGCCCTGCAAGTGCTTAAATGTGCAAGGAACCCATTTCTTTTACCCAGTTATCTCCAGAAAGCTCCGCGTTTACCCACATTTTTTCAAAGAGGGCAAGTGTGGTAAGCCTGCTTACAGCATACCTTACACGCACATACATACACAGATACCACCACCACCACCACCACCCCCCAACAAGGTCAGGACACTTAAAAATGCAGCCAGAACTTTTTTTTCTTCTTTTAATTAGGAAAACCTCTCTGAAGGAAAATTCTAGTTGTTACAAAATGTCTACCCTTGCATCCTACATTCTGCATTTAAAGTAGTCAGCATATCATATCTCATATGCCTTTACTATGGGACAGAGGACTTGAGTTTCAAGTACAGGAATATAATTCTACGCTCTTGTTCCCAGCTTTCTCTGCAAAATGGTCACATCAGCCTGACCCTTATGCTGGTGTTCCATGTCTCTTCTGGGACCAGGATGACAGTGTTTTCCACAATTCTCTAAGCTAAACTTCACTGGATATAAATAAGTGTCCTAACCACTGGACTACAGTCACGATGCATCTTGTTTGGCCATGAAGCTGAAATTCCATTCTGTTTGCGCATAAATAACAGCGGAAGGCCCCAGGCTAGCTTACGACTTAATGATAACCGGAGTCTCCAGGGAGACCGAGATGCAATCCACAGAGGTGCCTCAGAGCAAAAAGTGAACTGTACGACGCCTCCCACTTACTTCATAACTTTTGATTCAAAACTTGAATGTTTCTATGTCACAGCTGGAAAAGCAAATGCATCTTTGCTTTACTGTGAATAAAAATGGAAGCAATTTTGTGGACACTGCTGAGCTGTTAAATGATAAAAAAGCCACAATATTAAGAATCAAATGAGGTTTTTCTAACTACAAAAAAGGCAGCGACAAGCTGATTAATTCCATCAAGCATAAACCCAAGTGTTCTCACTAAATTGAGATCCAGATGCAATTTATGGGGTAAAGTTTTTGGACTAAAAATTAAATGAAGTTAAATAATTTTGCAGAAATTATTGTAAATAACACTGAACAAACACTATCAATAAGAAGCAGTGTCATTTGCAACCCAATCATTGAATGTGTTCCAATCAACAGACTACAGAAAGGAAGACCTATGTAAGTACTGTGATGTTAGGTTTGTCACCACAGCTTATTGGAACCTCCCCTCTGTGCAAGAGTACAGAAATGTTATAGACAGGTGGATGAGCTCCGATGCAAATCAAGGCGCTGAGACTCCCTTGGCTTGCACTGGGTTGTTTGACAGAGACAGATCTCTACCACGGAGCTGAATCAGAGAGGAACAACCACTCTCTGGAGCTATGCAACTTCACCTCCAGATTTCTAGACCTGTGCACTGAGCCAAGGACCCAGAGAACAACACTGAGAATACATAAGTTCCCAGTGCCATGTAAGAAAGCCCAAGGGGCCTTTCATGAGAATATCCCCCTTCCTGCCCTAACACAACATACACAGGCACAGATTTTCACTGCAGCATCACCCCATTCAATCATGACATTCAGTTTACTCTATTTCTTTTTTTCCTCACCTCTCCCTTTCCTTTTCCCCACAGACACTTCCTTCCTGAAATGAAGCTTCTGGAATTGTTATTCCACCCACACCACACACACACCATAGTCTAGATCTTACTATAACAATAAAACAGGCATAGGGATAAATAGCATTATCTCAACTCTGGAAGGGTAAATGACCTTGTAAGAGACTAAAATACTGTGGCTCCAACCAGCTGCTTCAGTAAGTGCTAGCTGCTGTGGTCTCAAACACTGATTATACGTCCTTGCTTATGCAAAACAGCATTTAGAGACTGGCTCTTGGAGAAGAAAAAAAAAGTACCTGCAGCACAGATACACATTTTATGAATGAATTGACAGAACTGTTCCTGTTTTGCAAGAGGATACAACTCCAAGGCCCCTGCGAGCTTTAAACAAAATATAAGCCACTAGCAAGGCAGAACACTCTCCTTCCTCCCTACTGTGAGATAGTAGGGTGGGGCTTTTCCACATCTAGTTTCCATCTTTCAACCAACATACACTACCAATATGATGTTTTATCAAGTTTCTAGGGAATTTGCTATCTTCTTCACAGTAACAGAATTTTCACATTGACAAAGTTTGACAGAAGCACAGTGTCGTGGTTTAACCTCAGTCAGCAACTAAGCACCATGCAGCCACTCGCTCACTGCCCCCCCCCCCCCCCCCCCCCCCCCTCAGTCGGCAACTAAGCACCACGCAGCCGCCTCGCCCCCTCCCCCCCCCCCGATGGGATGGGGGAGAGAATTGGAAAAGCACAAGTGAGAAAAACTCGTGGGTTGAGATAAAAACAGTTTAATAATTGAAATAAAATGATAATAATAATAATAATAATACACAAAGCAAGTGATGCACAGTACAATTGCTCACCACCCGCTGACCAATGCCCAGCCAGTCCCCGAGCAGCGGCCCCCCCCGGCCAGCTTTCCCCAGTTTATGTACTGAGCATGACGTCACATGGTATGGAATGTCCCTCTGGCCAGTTTGGGTCAGCTGTCCTGGCTGTGCCCCCTCCCAGCTTCTTGTGCACCTCCAGCCTTCTCAGTCGGTAGAGCACGGGAAGCTGAAAAGTCCTTGGCTAGTGTGAGCACTACCTAGCAACAACTAAAACATCGGTGCCTTATCAATTTTGTTCCCATCCTAAATCCAAAACACAGCACTGCACCAGCTACTAGAAAGGAAATTAACTCTACCCCTGCCGAAACCAGGACACACAGCTACCATTACAACAAAATAAAAATACCTGATTGTTTTGGAGTACAGTTATTCTCAGCTGAGTCTTCTCTGCTACTGAAATCTCAGTTATAAAAGACTGACTGGTACTTGACCTTCAGCCAAACCAACAGTACAAATCCTTCTTGACAAAGGGGTCAGGACTACAGCTCCAGCCTCACTTACTGTTGTTCCTTTACCCTTGACATCCTCAGGGCATTGTCTCCTGTAAGGCTGTGTTTTGACCAAGTTTACCAGCACCAAGTTAACCAAGCTCACATCTTCTCAGTAACATCTTCATAGGTGTTGCTAGGTTTCCAACACACAGAACATCCAACAGGCTAATACTTACGGTTTTTACTCTTTGCATGCAGGATTGCCAGTTCTTTTTCACTTTTACCATGAAGTTGAGAAGAGGTAGTCTTCTTCTGGAATCTCTAGATGCTTATTCTCTCAAGATCCTTCTGTTTCTCAGAAAAAAAGCATTAGCTCTCTTGAAGCTTCCCGCTCACAGGGGCTGGATCACCAGATATTTCCCAAGTTTCCTATCTCCAAAGAGTCATGTTCCTACCCCAGCCATGAAAGCAGTAACCTCTCCTTAAACCACCTCCCCTCCTTCAACTTCTACACAGAAGACTCTGCATTTTAGGCTTAGATACAAGGTTTTTTTCCACCTGGCAGCCCTGTAACTAGCCCAACTATGGGGTTTAAGCACATTACAGTCTAATAAAGCCTACATCTCCTTGTCAACTCCTTCAAGACTGGTACTGGGCATATACCTGGTGGCCAACCCCAGCAGACAGCTCTGCCCAACAGTATTAGCCTATGTTTTGGTTTTTCCCCAGTTTCTTCAAGCTCAGCTATGAACTGGCTAAAGTACACTATTACAGTTTGTCAAAAGGACAGAAATTCATAACTGGAAATAACAATAAAACAAGATTACATTCTGCCAAGTCTATTACAGACATTCCCTGTCTGTTAAAAACTAAAGGAAATTGTTGCCATGGCTGTTTTTTCCCCAATAACTGGAGAAGAAACAGACAGAATGAAGACAGAACTCTGTATTTAAATCCATAAAGCCATAATCAGATAAAAGATTAACACAGTGCTCTTGAGAGAAATTCAATCTGGTCCACAGAAATGAGTTCCAACACAGAATAACAAACAAAAAGGAGAAAATAAGACAACTGTAGCCTAAGTCAGGATGGCTTGTCCAAATCTGCAACAGTTACCATCATGGGATTTTCAAGAACTGCATGGGTACCTGTGGTCAGCTTGGCTCAACAACACTAGACAGCTCAATACCTAAAAGAACGCAAAATTTCATACCTAGGAGGTGTTAGTTCAAACTCAATGACTGACATTTTAAAAACTGACATAAATGTCATGTGTAGCTTAGCTCGCTCTCTCGGACATTCATCAAAGGGTTACTTGGGTCTCTGTGTAATTTTAAATCCCAGAACCAGAACAGTCTAAGCACAGTCACTGGCTTTAAAGAAAAAGGAACTCTCTTGCAGCTCCACAGCAACATGGAGCTAGTGTGGACCCTTCAAAGTCTTCCATGGCTCTTTCAAACATGTCCCTGTCATTCATTCCCGAAGGTATCAATCTTTTCGCCTAGTTTAATCCTTACAGAACATGCAGCAGATAAAACAAAACCTAAACACAGAGATGGTCTGAGCATAGCCAGGAACATAGCAGGAACACCTTCCAGATACCTCAGGGAGTTTAGAGACATAACAGTACATGTTGCCTAGCTCAATCATTCAGTTAAGTGGACGCTAACACTACAGCAATTCAATTTCAGATCATACATCAGCTTCTGTCTACTTCAGGTAAATAATTTCCACCTTCTGCCCATGAAGATTAAATAAAGGTGAAGTCCTTGAGGTGCTTACAGGCTTTTGTCATCTAACTTGATTACTTGGAGAAACAGAAGAGACAAAGACATCTTCCAGTGGGTGTCTCAGATCTGTCAGTAAGGTAGAATTGAAGGGCTACGTAGGATAACCCTACCTTCCCATGTCCATCTCCCTGGTTTTTTTTAAATCTAAGATGAAGTTTGCTGTCTCCCTGTAATGCAGTTAACATAGCTCACTTCGTAACTGGCCTTCAAAATTATTGGACAGAGCAGCTGTATTAGAGCCGATTACCTAGCCACAGAAGTAACAGACTGCAACTCAAGCAGAAGGTAATTCATGGCAGGGAGGTTGAAATCTACCTTTTAGCAACAAACTGACAGGTGCTTTTAAGGGCTAGAAGAGGGCAACTAATACCCAGCTGTCCCATTTCCTGAAGGTTCAGTGATCTCTTAACAGTCACAAATTAGGAAAAAGAAAGTTTTCCTCCAATTATATTTTTCCCACATTGGGTTCACCGTTGTCTGACAGGTGTCTTAAGCTCAGTACTACTCTTCTCATCATTTGAGCATCAATCTTTGGTTTTCAAGGTACTGCAGAACACACTCATCTGAAACTGAAGCACAACTAGACTAGTTAGCAAGCTCACCTCATGGCTACCCTTGCAACAATTCCATGGTTCTGCCCTCCCTTAGAAGTCTTCTTACCTTCCTGAAACATGTACATCTGCAAGTCAGATTCCAAGTAAAGCAACAAAAGCTTTGCTGGATTTTTTTTCAGCAGCGATGCAATTAACTTCAGTCATGCTTTAATTCACAAATGCCAATGTTGGTATAAAGCATACGTATAGGAGAACAGAAATTAGAAAAGTGAAAGTAGTACACATAGCACATGCCCTTTCCCACATTTGGGTGCTGGTGGTTAATCTCGATATCCTTAAGTGCCTTTCATGAACTTGTTCCGATAGGAAGTTTCCCAGCCATAAACCTTTACTGTAGCCCCACTGTATCTGCCAGTGATACCTCGTTCTCACGATACACATTCAGGTCTCTGCTCAGGGATGATGTACCTCTGGGGGTTGGGTGGTTTTCTTCTTCACTTCTGTGCAGGACATCCAGGAGAACAGCTGTCAGGCTACCACTACAAGACCACCTTTTTATTCCTAACTCAACTATAGACCAGCTGCCTTCAGAAGCGCTAGCTGATTTTCCATTTGAAGTCATGTCTTAGGGTAAAAACTCTGAAGGTTCAAAACCTTCAGAAGTACTTGCAGAATACTTTCAAGTTGAATGAATCCAAATACCTTTACCAAACTTACAAGTTTTTATCTGAATAGACATTACAACTCACAGTCTTTACCTGTCCACTTTCTACACCCCCACATTTCTTTCTCTAACACCTTTAGTGTTAAAACTGTACTCTGGAGAAGTGGTGCTCACAAATACCCCAGTTTTTCTTAGGGCATCTGTCTAAAGACTTCCAAGTATCTTCCATCATAAAAACGGGTTAGCTGGGACTTCTCAATTTTAACAGAAAGAACAGTTGCTTTATATTTACACTGGCAGACACATCTGTAACCCTAACTTCAGGAAAATTTGTTGTCTTGGAGATTTGATGACAGTGTTGCATGAACAATTGTATGCAGCAACATAGAGAAAATACTATTCACTGAAGGACAAATTCCGCCCAATAAAATCTGGAATCTAAAATGTATACATACTACATTATGCTGCTTATGTACCAACATGAAATGCTTTGAGCATCTTACAAGGCCCCACAGACACTGTTCAGTGTTTTCATTTCAGGTGCTCAATGCCATCAAAATCACAACTCAGAAGTAAATACCAATGTGCTATGGAACTATCACAGCTGCCATTAAGCTATTGTTTTACCCCTTCTCATCAGAAAGATGGGGCCTTACAAAGCAGCTGTTGACAGAGGGCTCCAACAGGAGCTGTACATTTCCAACACACTGCACCGTACTGACACAGCCCTTGCATGGCACGTTTGGAATTACACATACAACACTTCGTAAAAAAGTTTTAGCAGAAGCCTACGCTGGCTTTATGAATATTTACATACCACATTCAAAAAGCTTACAAGTTTTCTTCCCAAAAGACATGAAAGATTGCTAAGCAGTTGCACCTTCACATTTCAAATGCCTCGGCTAATCACTATGTCCAGAAGGTTGTTAACAGCAGACTGAAACACGCTACATACTTAAACTCCACAGAACACCATTTTAACTTGAAGAATTGTTTCCATCAGTAAGGCACACCAGACAGAGATGATTCCCACATGCTAGATCTTTATTGTGCAAATGCTGTTCAGAGCCTTTATTACCCTTTGTAGACACACATTCAAAAAAAAAATACATTAACAGTGGCTAGATTGATGGGCAACATATTAAATCTATTTGGTGGTAATCTGTATGCATGCAGTTAACTCTTGTGGTGTAAAAATCTTAGCCAGGAGGCCAGCCCAACTGACGACCACCCAGAACATGGAGATGTACGTGATAGACAGACTGCCCACCCTCAGGCCCTTCATTCACAACCATCCGGAATCCATTGGTCAGGCCCAGGTTAGCAGCACACTTCTTGCCAACAATCATTAAATGCCCAAGAAGCTGGAGGAGAAAAAAAAAAAAAAGAAAAAAACGAACAGAAAACACACAAAAAGGGGAGAGGGCAGGAAGGGAAGGAATGAGAGCAGAGAACCATTCAGATAAGCCAATAAGCTAATTTGTAGAAATTCAGCCACTGCTCTTCAAATTGTTGTCTGCCCACAACTGACATTTTCCAAGAAAAGCTATAAAGACTGACTAGGCATAATATAGAGGAAAAAAAGAGCTACAGATTTTTTTCAAGCTAGACCGTAACAGACTACAAAAGTGTCACAGAAGCTACATTTATCTCATGATTAAAGCCCCCATTACTTCTTCAGGCAACATGGATAATTCTGGTAGAAAAGAAACTTTGTCTTATCATGTAAAGGTTTACAAAATCTTCGAACTTTATGTTTATAGTATACAAATGAAATATTCAGCACCTCTCAGCTAACTTTCCCTTTCTTCATATCTGACCTGCCAAAAACCCCAAGCCCATATTAGAATAAGTACTACTGCCTGTAAACATGAAAACAGACATCAAGACTGTACTCCAAAATAATAATGCATTTTGCACGGCAAACACATACCCAGAGATATGCTTCGCTTAATAACACTACTTTTACTGGAAAACCTTAACTCCATTCCCATTCTAAGCTAGAGGAAAAGGATTATAGTATCAGAAAACTACTCTGCCTCTTTGAAATCTCAAGAGGAAAAGGGGGCGAGTCTAGAAAATTATGAAGTAATTAGAGGTACAGTTTGGTGTACAGAAAGCTTCTAGAGTACTTACAGATTCATCAGAATCTTCTGCTTCAGATAACCTGACAATTGGCTTCTTAGGAATCACTAGGAAATGTGTTGGAGCTTGCGGTGAAATATCATGGAACGCAAGGCACTGGAGGAAGAGCAAAGAGTTAAAACATAATTTGCTTCAGAGAAAGGCAAGAGTTTAAGTAAACCAATATGCCCCACTAAATACATACTTAAGCAGATTATCAGATACCTCAAACATAAGCAGAGATGCTGATTTTTCTGGAGTGATATATTGTTCAAAGTCCTCTAGTTTCTAAACACAAAACACCTACTTAGCAAGACCTGCTGGTATGAAAAAAATAATCATTACTCTCGTGTTAAGTATTATTAAAAGCTATAGTCTTCTCAGCAAGGTAATATGCAATTAGGTTCATGATTTATTATTTCCACATATGCATAACAACTAACAGAGCTGATGGCATGCATGCCTATAAAAAGTACATTTATGCTTACTTCACTTTTTTATTAACACCCCGTTCAATAAAACAAATGGCAAAGAGTTGCTAATCATCTTCCAGTTATGTCTGAATATTGCCTTGGTCAAAGATAGCAAGGCAATTTCAAAGAACCTGAAGGTATGTGATTGAGGACATATAACATTTCTGTTCTCAATAGCACCAAGTGCTTCAGAAAAAGATTATTTCAGAATAATGTATTAAGGCTGGCTCTACTTCAGACATTCTCAAATTGAGGGAAAGGCATCACTTTTGAAATATGAACAACTGTCTGTAGCAAGTAGCTGACTCCCAACTAATTTTCTGCAAGTACCAAAATTACTATCAATCAGAAACTGCATACAGCACCTAATTACATGAAATACATTTCAAATTAGGAACTTCCAATAGGAAGAGAAATAGAAGAGAAAGCAAAGAGAAAAGGAAGCTATGCCTCTTTGTGCAAACGGCCAACCACAGAACCCGGACTTGCTACTGCAACCACCACAGTCTGCAGGTGCCCACACTGAGCATGCACTCTGCCAGTGCTAACCAAAGGGCATCTCTGACTTACCCATCACATTTAACAGCAAAACATCTCTGGTAGTTACTGGTTGAGTTAAGCCACAAAGAGTGCATACTTATAAACATATACCTTACATTCTTCAAAATATGTATTTCCTAGATGCTTTCAGTTATTTGTGAATCAGTAAAGTGAAAATTCTATGCGACTATACTGCTTTTTTATTCTGCTCAGAGGACTTGTGGCCTTTGCCAAGAGTAAAGGCGGTAAAAAGCCTGAATTTTACTTACATTAACAATGCCTTACCTTGTATACCCCCAACCTGTCCTATTTTAAGCTATCTTTAAGAAGATAACGCCCAGTTTTAAATCTCTGATGAACTGCTTGTTTCTCCCAAACAGAGAAGGGTGGTAAGCAAAGAATGGATCAATAAAACTAACTTGTACCTAATTAAATAAATCTTACTTTGATTTGATCAGTTTTTCTATTCTATGTGGCCCACACAGAGACAGAATGCAAATGGCCAAACTGAGTCAAAGAATTTAGTGAGCCGAAGACCAGTAGCAAACAATTTCCTACAGGACAGAGAGCAGAAGTAGTACTGAACAAAAGCACATCACAGAAAATCCATGAGTGCACAGTAAACCAACCTTTATTTCCACAAGTTTAGATTCAACTAAAACAACAGTAATAAGGCTTAATTCCACAAAGTCCAGAGACTTTGTACTTGTTAGTATCTCCTTTTCTCTGCATGTCAATTAATGATTAAAAGCCTTCCTTACATTTTCTCCTTGTAACGTTTCCAGCCACCTCTAAAAAGACCTTCAGAGTCAACAAAATGAATTACAGACCATCCCCTGTAGTCAACTAAACTCTAAAAGCAGTTCTGCATTTCTGTGTAGTTTAAGGTAAAAATCAACTAAGATACTGCAGGTAATTACTCTTCCAGAAGATATTCTGCACTAATGGCAGTCAGAGTAGGTTATATGCTCTCAAGTCACTCATCAAAGTCAATGGCCTGATTCTCTATCAAACCCAGTGCTCGGGTTACACTGCTGTAGCCATTACCACTGAAGGAAAAACCTCATGCAGCCTTGACCCGTGTAAAGAAAGGATGCCCACCCTCACATAAACAGAGCAGTAACACAAGCATGATTTTTGGAAAGCAGTGAAAATTTCCAATGTTCTTAAGCTATGCATAATTTTTAAGCACACAAATCAGGCAAACAGCGTCTTTAGTGAGTCTATATTCTACACTGCAGATAATCCCTTATTTCAAAAAAAAAGCACCCCTGCTAATGTTCAGTATTTCAATTAAAAAAAAAAAAAGGTAGGGCTTATAGTGGATACTAGTTTAGTTTACATCTTGGAGAGAGCAGCTGTATTTTTTCATAAGCTAACCATTTCACTTAGCTCCTAGCACGCTGTGGTGCACCAGCATCACCGAATGCTACCAGCCCCACCTCACCGCAGAAACCGATTTTTGCAGCCCGCAGGATGACCAGTTCCAGACTTTCGTGAAGAGCAGAAAACCTGTAATTCTCTATAATGCCTTACTTAAATAAGCCCTCTCAGAGATTCACAGCCAAAGCCTGGCAGGCACAGCTGTATGATCTCCATAATGCTACTGAGAGGCACATCGAGACCTGCATTTCTGAAGTGCAAAAGCAGCTAGTTATGGTGCGCTTTTTAGATAAACACGCCCGGAATCCGCAAGGAGACTGCCCGCGGGTGGCTGATCTAAGGTTTCACGACCACCCTCCTGCACCAGGCGCGAGAAGCCCCGTCCCTTGGCAGCAAAGCCTGCACGGCCCGCAATGCCGTAAGGCCGCGACAACGGCGAATGCCAGCGGCCGCC
>NW_008824938.1:522331-526371 GCF_000699105.1 Pygoscelis adeliae | reverse complement strand
AGGGATCAACGCCGTGCAGTGCCGCGGCGGCGGGGAGGCAGTGAGGTGCCGAGAGAGGCTGTTGCGGCCGGAAATGTTGTTTATCGCCGCATCAAATCCAACCCAAATATCTGCGTGACTCCTTGGGACTGCGCCCTGCAGCCCGGTGACTGCTTCTGGCAGGGCTGCCCGTAGCTTTTCCGTGCACGTTTGCAGGAGGAACACGAGCTGCTGTGAATCCTGTTCCGGCGGCCCCGCCGCCCTGGCAGAGGTTTCCGAGAGGAAAGCTGTGCGGGCCCGGGCACAGAGCACAAGGAGGACAGGCAGCACCAGCGTCTCGAGGCCTTCCGAGGCGCGGGGGGCCATCGAGCTGGGGCTTGGGCTGAGCCGGGAAGGGGGCTTTTGCGAACATCAGCACTGCCCCCAGAGCTTGGAGGGTAAACTCGTAAAATAAACTGCATTTTGTTGGAGGTGCTGGGTGCTGCTCGCATCGGGATGGCTCTTGCAGAGCGGAAATCGCGGGCGGCACTTCTACACATGAGCCATTTCCTAACTATAAAGCGGACCGATCGATATGACCAGGCAATAACTCACTGAGGGCAGCACAGTATTGCACAGCTACACATCTAGTGGTAAATGCTTTTTTTTATATGTATGACACCAGTCATGAAACAGGAGAAATTAAAAAGAAGGAAAAAAAAACGCACACGAAAACTAAAAGAGTGACAACAAAGTTTCACTTTTTAAACTTCACAGTTAAAATAGATTGAATCTGATTTCCCTCAAGCTTTGTCTAGAAAGATTTTAATATAAGCATTCATATGTATTTGCCTCGTGACAAAAATCTCAAAGGAAAGATAATTCTGGAGGGAGGCAGGCAATACATACTGCTAAGTGGTTTAAACCTAAAATGGTTTCACATTCCATGACCCGAACTCGTTACAAAAAGAGCAGGATGTGTCATACACATCTGGTGATAACTCTGAAATTGTATATTTTGAGATACCCTAAACAAAACTCTGACAAAGCACATTAAACACTGGGAGGATACTCTGTTCCTCACTTGTTGGTACTGTATTAAGGTATTTTGACATGTATATGTCCTACAGATAGCATTGGAGTATGACAGCTAAAACAAGGATGGGATTGGTGCTTCGGGGGCAAATTTCTTTGCTTTCTATTGTTGTCTAACCGTGGTTATTAAGCAAAGATATGAATAATTTTATTCCCCTATGTTCTCAGCAATTAAACATATTTTGTGAAAGAAGAGCTGACATTAGTAGCTAGACAGACTCAGAACAGTTTAACATAAAAATCCTTATTCAGAATCCATTTGTACATGTTAGTGTACTTTCAGTAGTCCCATGGGCCACCGTGGAGTCAGGAAGCACGTTTCTATGTTAAGAGAAGACATCAAGTGACAATTTAAGAAGTTTCTCTGAAAAGGCAAAAGCATTTTTTTTCATATAGTTGACTTCAACATATATTTTTGTCTCACCATGTAAATGGCAAATTTTATATTATTTTGAATATAACAAGGCCTTTTCAAAGGATTTAATTAATTCACAGCTGCAATAATTATTCCTGCAAATAGATCTATGAATAAGGATAATTTCTCCTGCTAACAGATCAAGTTTCTTAATGAGGTACATAGTCCAAAATAAGGGCATTTAGAAAATTTGAAATATTAAAAATATTTAGTAATAGTTTAGTGTTCCCACACTTCAATTAGGTTTGAATGTAATTGCAATTAAACAATGAAATAGACTATATATTGAAGCTAGAGGTCTAGCAAAGCAGTAAAGCTGATTACATTTAAAATCCTTATGCTGCCTTTAGCTAATGCTGGATGATGTGTTATTAAAGTATAAGCTGGTGTGGTTGGTTTTCTGGAGAACGGCAATTGAGTTTTAAAGTACCAGACACAGCCCTGGGATGGCCAGGGCGAGGCTGGGCTGGCCAATCAGGCCATGGGCAAGGCAAGGCAGGGCTGTGGGGAGCTTGATGTGAGCAGCCAAAGAGGCGGCCTGGCTAGAAAGGGAAAATGACTGAACAGAAGAAAATGTCTGTTGAAAAACACCGGCAGAGAAAACGCCTGTCAGCCTGAGAGCTGTGAGCCTGGGAACCAGAAGCATCCTTGAAAAGTGCAGCTGGCCTCTTTTTGAATACAGCTGGGTATCTAGAAACCAGAGACATCCTGAGATACCATCGATAAGTGCAGAAACAAGGAACTGTAACGGCAACTTTTTGTCTGAAAAGGTGAATAGTCTGGGAAAGGGGAAAACACCCTGAGAAAGTAAGAACTGGTAAATGCCATTGGCTGTTCTACCTGCAAGAAAAGGAAAACAGTCTGGCAAAATAAAAATTGATCTGAAAGAACAGCAAACATCATCCTCTATTGGCTGTTCCAGGTGGAAAACTGAAATTAACAGCACCTATTGGCTGCTCACAGTGGTGGTGTCCTATGGCCTCCTATGTCTCTATGATATAAAAATGACTTAATTTTTTTCCAAAATGGAGCCTTTCTCTCTGAGAACATCCCGTGCTGCACGTACTTCTCCTTTCCTAAACAGGCTGAATTCTCTGCAGAAACTTGCTAGGGGATCTTGGACTCCCACCGGGGACGCCCGGCTGACTCCAGACTCCGTGCTGCGCATCATCTTTGACGTGAGGCTCTGTAACTTCACAGTCCCCCTCTGGGACCACTGCTGGGGGCGGCTCGATCTGCCCTCCCACCTCTGGGATGGTCAGGTGCCCCTCTGGGATTGGTGTGTCCTCCACTCCAGGGTGGTTTGGCCCCTTCTGAAATCTAATTCACGTGATACTGCTATTCTATATCCATACAAGTAATCTGTCATAATGTATCTGCCGTTATATCCTTGGTAAGTTGCTTCACTCATGGCAAGTTTGTAGTAACCTGCAATAGTAAATACCTACTCGGTTGTTGCTCTTATTGGTTGCTGCTATAATGTTGATTGTTGCTATACAATTGATTGCTGCTATTGTTGATTGCTTATAGTAATTTGTAATAGCTTGAGATGGATACGTATTTGCTTTATTAATCACAGGTATACGTGTTAGTGGCAATTATTTTATGGTAATCTGTAGTAAAGCAGAGAAATTTAGAGGATGAAGCCTCCACGTCCTCGTGTATTACAGAATCCTGCGAACCCACGGTCGCGATCTCTGTACGCCTGCAGGCCAGCTCACCCCCTTTAGGCCGTGGCAGGGCTGGAGACGGGCCCTGCTGCGGCACTGCAGGCGCCGAGGGGCTGACGTGGGGCCCTGGGCCGTGGGCTGCTCAGGCCACTCAGTTAGTGCACTCAGGGCCTTGACGTATACCATCAAAGGCAATTCTGGTGTCAAAATCTGTAATTCCTTTTTAGGTCGCCTAAAGAACCATGTCTGTTTTTTTTCCAAAGTTAGGCTGGATTCATGTCTACCAACCTCAGTAGGCGTAAAAATAGGGTAGCTGTTTCCATTTTGTGGTTGTTCTTTAGCCCCAGTCAGAATATTCTCTCCAAGAGAAAAGATGTTCAAAGAAAGTATGAAACAGTCCGATCAGTTCTGACAAATAATCCTTGATTATCTCAGTATCAGCATTTTTTAAAAAAAAGGAATTAGAGTTTAAATGCTGTCGAGCACTTCTGGGAAGTAACAGGCAGCGGTGTAAAATAATGTGTTGGCCACAAACTGATGGCTTTCCAATCACCTGTTTGAAACAAGGAGATTTTTCTTCAGAAGAAAACGGGTAAAATGAGTTATTTTTCATGCCGCGCAGCGCCTGGCTGTAGGGCTGCGGTGTGGTGACCCCGGGCGGGAGAGCCTTGTCCTCCATGGCGCGGCCCCTCATCCACACCGCGGGTTACCTCAGCCGGCCCAGGGGCTGCAGGGCAGGAACCCCTGGGCGGCAGGGCAGCCCTGCCAGCCCAGGACGAACGGAGGAGCCGGCGGGCGGCGCCGGCAGCCCTGCCTGCTACTTGCGGACCCCCTCCAACTCCTCCCGAGGTCGAGGTCCGCAGGAGTCTCCCGTCAGGGCCCGGCGTCCCGAGCGGCGGCGC
>NW_008824938.1:493626-521479 GCF_000699105.1 Pygoscelis adeliae | reverse complement strand
GTGCCCGGCGTGCTTGGAGTCGGTGGCAGCGCGCGCAGCGCCGGGGGAGCGTGCTGCGTTCCCCCTCAAATCTGCGACCTCACGCTGTAAATAGTAACTAGACGCAAGCGATGTGCTCGGGGGAGTTTTTCCTTGCGTGTCTCTGGAGGGCAAGAACTTTTTTCCCCCAGCGGTTCCTAGCATTTATAGAGCATCGACAGGCAGAGGCTTTCAGGGCAGGAAGGGCACAAAACGAGGTAATAGGAAGTAGGGGTTTGCGTGCAAAAGCTGTTGTGGAAAAAGGAAACGAGTTGAGAGGCGACAATCAAGTAGAGGTTAAAATACATCGAGAGAATGAATTGTGATGGGAAGATGAAGAAAAGCAAAGACAGAAGAATTACTTAAACCTTTTATCTTTACGGTGTAGAGTAAAGGTTTGGGGGAGTTGAGCCCCTGTTTCAGAAGTGTTCTGAAGCCCAGTATTAGGGGTACCAGTACACTGAGGTATTGGGGGGGTTCTGTGTTTTGTTAGGCGACTGTAGAGCTCAAAGGAGTGTGTGCATTAATATACCTTGCTTCAAAGCCATCTAATATAACTAGTCTCTGGCTGGTGTCGTGAAGAACTTTACAAGAGGGGTTTGCAGAAATAGGCAAATAGCAGAGGAAGATGCCTGAAAGCTGTCGATGAAAAAGTTCAGAACAAGCCTAAAATACTTCTTCAGGTTTCGCCATAGATGTCTTTGTCTCAAAACCATTTGTAATATTAACTTTACTATTTGCAAAGATGGCAAAAATATTATGGGGTAGAGATATTTCAGGATGTCCTGTCCAAATAATTTAGTCAAACCTCTTAAAATACATTTACAGAACAAGAAATTTATTTGCCGGGTTTTAATTCTGTAGGTTTGCTTTCCACAGATTCAACCATCTAGGGGATGCTGCAATTAAAGGCAACATGGTGCTGTTCAGTTGCTAATTATTAAGAACACGTAAGCTGAAAAGGAGTTAGCAGAGTCCATGTTCTCTTTTATATGTCTCTGCTCAGACTGGTTTAACTGATTGTCGAGTCGCATGCTAGTTCTTGTAAAAGTGACAAAAGTTTTTTGCTTAAACGTTCGTGAGACACTTACGCAATTGAGAATGCACTAGTTTGTCCTCTTTCCCAAAAGATTGGTAATGCAGTAGCATATGCTCAACAGGATGCTAAATCATAAATTACAGTAGAAATTATGATGTGGTCTAATCCACGTAGTGAAGCGAGATTTGAATTTGTTCATATTTGTAAGTTGTCCCTTAATAGCACTGAAGTTGTGGTAGTATTACGTTGAAGAAGCAGCACTGAACTGGAACATTGTCTGTCCTTACTGTTTTATGTCTTCTCTTCCTAAAAACTGTCGTCTTGTGCGTATACACTTCTGGATGAATTACCTCAAGGTGTAACCAAGTGACTGGCTGAGCGGAGGGTGGGAACTTAGCTTGAAAATCTAAAAATGTGTTGACATCTGTTGGAAGTAATAGCTTTCACTGAAGCTGGCCGTTTCTCCCTATCTCATTGGTGGCAGATTCAAAGCAGAGGCAACACAGCACCCTGCCAGGATTTTTTATTGGCCTCCTACTTTTAGGGTAGTCTTGTTTGCATCTCCAGCTCACAGATACACAGCACGCTGATAAAGAAGATGGTAATTTCTCGGTTACAGCCCTGTGTTTCCTCTGCGTCCTTCTAAGAAATTTTTGGAATATTAATTGTGAAAAAACAATTTAAAAATATCAGGAAGGTAGCTGGAATTGGGCCTTCCAGAAATGCCAAAACACACTAGGAAGTACTAGAAATACCTTCAAAAGGTATCTCGTTATCAAGGGGTTTGTTGGGGGTTTTTTGGTGCTTGTAAGAGATTCCTGTCAATCTCTGACAAACACCAAAAAAGTCTGATGAGGACTTGAGGATTTCTTTAATTCATTACAGCCTGTATGAATAAACAGCCAAAACCACATGACTGTGAGCTGTGATTCTCAGGGGTTTTGCTTTACATACATACTGAGGTGTATAATCTCTATATTGTAAATCCTAATTTTTTGAGTGTTTGCTTTTACTGAAGTTCTTATTTGCTGATCTGGCAGTTATATTTCGGGAAGGACTTTGCTTTGTGTTGGTTTTGCCACATCATCTGTAGAAGATTATGCCCAGGTATTATAGAGACATGAAAAAAAAATTGCTGAATTAGTTCATATACAGTTTGAGATCCTTTTGAAATTCACTTTTCTCACTTTGGCTTGTAAGTGTGAGAATACTTCAGCCATTTACATTTCTATCTTTTTTTTCGTAATCAGAGAATATCCAGTGATGTACCCTTGGTAGTCACTTCAGGTGACTTGACTTTTAGAGTTATGCCGATTCTGTTGGGTTTATTTGGTATTGGCACGGCAAATACATTTGCATCAGTGTATTTTGAGGATTATATTCCCATCATGCCAAAGGATAATTTAGGAGCGTAGTGCTAGTACTCTCTAGCATCTTAGATTAATAAACGTCTAGAACTGTCTAGGATTTTGGTTTCCTCACATCTGCTTTGGCTACAAGTTATTTGATCAGGAATTGAGGTAAAGTATCATAGATACTGATTCCATACCAAATTTTGTACTAAATGGAAAGAACGTGAAAGATCAACCAGAACACTCTTAATTGCAACATGTTCATTTTAACTAAGAATCTTGCTAGCAAACAAGCTAATTCTATTGATGTTGTATTGACAGGTTTTGAAGCTTTTTAAATTATTACACAGAACCCGGCAAGAAGTTTTTAAAAATGATGCCAGAGCCCTTGAAGGTGAGCTACTTTTTTTGTGTGGTGGATGCTTACCTATCTTTCTGTGGAACTTTCTTCTCTGAATACACAGAAAGAGAATTCTTAACATAATCTTCCTTCAAATTATTCCCTTCCACATTTTATGAGTAATCTTTGGGAAAACTTGTGTATCCGTAACCAGATATCCCTTAATTTAAAACAAAAAACTGGTTGTTAGACTCAAGCCATATTTCGTAAGGAAAACATCTCTTTTTGGAACCTTGATGATCTTCCTGGGATTTCCCACCCTCTCCCCCCCCCCCCCCCCCCTTTTTTTTTTTTTTACTTCCTCTCTTCAGTCCAGCCAAAGCATGTTTAATTGTACTAAGCATTTGAGTTGATTCTCTTTATGTACAGTGGCTTCTCAGGGGATAAATACTGCTTTTTTAGTAAACCAACTTTTAGTAGTGGCTTCTGTATGTCAGTTATTTTTAAAGCTCAGAATGCTAGATAGGCAATCATATTTTATTCCTATACCACTGAACTTAAAATATGACATCACCTGAAATCCATGGAAATCTTATATTAAAAGACTTCAGGCAGAGTGCACCAGGAAGGTGCTATAAAGGACTTAGGATTCTGAGCTTTGAGGCAGTGACAAAGACAAGATACAATTTTTTGTTCACACTTTAGGTTTTTTGTTTACTTTATTTAGCTGCAAGACAAAAGATAAATGAAGAATTCAAAAATAACCAAGATGAGACATCTGAAGAGAAGATAAATGAGGTACTTCTTGTTTTCATTGTTTTTTTCCACTTTGCATAATAATACTTATATAGGATCTTTTTACTTAAAAGATCTCTAAACCAATGTAAATACTTATTGAGACATTGTGAGAGCCAGGTGAGTTCAAAAAGGCTTTTACATGGATCTTTGTTTATAAATATATTGATACGTCCATTGGTATTAATAGTATGTTACAGAATTCTGCACATACAAAAATACGTAAGGAGAAGGTGTCTTCTGATCAATATGCTTATTTTGAAGCTTATAATAAAATTATGGAAAAAATGTTTTATGGTGCTATTTTCATGTAAGTATTTTATATACTTTGCTCATAATATCTATCTGAGCTGTGGTCACTTAAGTTTACCTGGTCTTTGTTGTACAGACAAGCACAGAAAGATACAGAGAAATTAAATAATCTGCTCAGTTACTGGCAGACACGAGAAGTTGTTTTGATTCCTGATGACAGTGAGGCAGCATCTTTTGTGGGAGGCAAAAACCAGCCAAATTATCATGGCTATTGTAATATAGAGGTATTAATTATATTGCTGGGGTTTTTTGCTTCTTCTTTCCTCATGGTGCATTAAAAGGAGTAGAACATTCTGTTAACTCACTGTGTAAGTTACCTTTGCTCAGTTGTTGTCTTAACACTTTTTACTGAGTCATTTTTCTAAAACTTACTGAGGCCTGAAATGAAACTTCTGTAGTTTAGATATTTTTAGTTATTAACATCCATACAGAGTGAATAATTTAGTCCTTGTCATTCAGCCTTTTAACTGACTGTATTTACATTGTCATTGGGCACTAGTTGGAAGAAAGTGCCTCCATCTGTCCTTTGCAGAAGTAAATCTGAACCTTTGCATCATACCACCCACTGCCAGTAACATAAATAGTTCTGTGCATTTAGTTAGGACTTTCTAGCATTTCTGCTTGTTATCAGGCCCCTACAGTAATACTTCTGTGTTTGTGTTCCTGGTGTCTGATCTGTTAAATTGTATGTTCTTTTTGTTATAGATGTACAGGAAAAATACTTGCTGTAATTTTTAAATCTATGTTTGTTAGGAAGGGTGACCTACAGAAGACACATATGTAACTTTTTAATATGGGTTAATTGATATCTTGATTAAATGTGTCAGTGGAAGAAATTCTAGACTTCTATCACAACTACTGTCATAGAAACTGTCAGATTTGTTCTGTATACATATATACAAAATAGACTAGGATGCAGAGGAACTGAATCAAATGATATACAGGACTTGAGAGAATTTGGGCACTTGCCTGCCATAAACATGGGGGTGTTAGTGTTCTGCTTTGGGCAGCAGCTAAAAAAATGAATATTGACCAACCAAATGTGCGTTACTTTGCCGGAATAGAAAGCTGCAATGTCTTCTAATGTGACATCAAATACTTAGTTGTGTAGTGACCTAAGGAGGTAGGAGTAACTATCTGCAGTGTTAGAATGTGAGATGTGGCAGCTCAATCTACTGCAGCATTTTAGTTCAGATCAGGAGTGCACTTCTGAAGTTACCTTGGTTATCTCCACTTCCTGTGATTTGGTTTGTTTTGTGAAGCAGTCTCAGAGCAAATGACAGAATTACTTTAAGATGAAGCACACCTTCCACTTCAGATTCAGGAGCATGCAGCCTAGCTGCTAATGGGCATTCAGTAGGGGGAACTCGAGGATACCTAGTTCAAACCCTTAAAAGGGAAAGGTGGGAGGAGAAATTCAGTGCAGATGTCAAAGCTTGAGCTCTAACTCTTGCAAAGATCCACTTCTGTTGGTACACGCTACTTCCTAGTGTAAGCATGTCTCCCAAAGTGTCTCACTTGTGCAATTTCATTTATTTCTGACACAGGTATCATGCAAACAAGTATTAGGTTTCCCTTAATCACTCAGCAAAACTAGCAAGGGTGCTTCTGCTTATCCTCTTAATGAGGGAAGGAATTCTCGGCCTTTTGCCAAATATTAATGCCTCTGCTAATCTTCAGGTAGTACCTTGTTCCTGTACTGCTTTTCTGTGAAACCTCAATATTCTTAATTCTTGTCATGTTTTGCCCTTATTTTTTTGTGTCCTTATTTCAAGAGCATGAATGCTAAAAGAACCAGATTACCCTTTCACTAGGGGTAGTCAAATGTTATTGAGGCATTCACCAATGTCTTTGATCACTGGAAACTAGTTACTTGTTTTGGTAGTTGCATTCTACCTTATTCGTTTGCAGTTTTAATCGGGTATATAGATTCTATGCTGCTGTATGTTACTGAGCAGACATTTCCTTCCTCTCGTGCTGTATGTCAGGGTAGCTTATATATCAACCTGTAAGTTATTCCAGGATCCCCAAAGTAAAAGCTATGTATAGATAGTGCATAACCAATGGAATAATAGAACTGACTGGCTTTATTATTTGAATAGCTGCCTAGTATGGAAAATAATTTCAGGAATAATTACGTATAATTTAAATTAATCTGTTGTGTTGTTTGTTTCTTTTTCCCTTTTACTAGCTTCTGAAAATAGCTTCAGATGTTGAAGTGATTCTCAGAACTTCTGTTATTCAAGCAGTTCACACAGATTCTGACAAAATATGTGAGTAAAGCTGCATGCTAAAAAGACGTTTAAAAATGTTGTAGTTCGGTAAATATAAAACTTGAAAACTAAGTAAAGGGATAGAGAGCGCAAAAGTCTGTCTATCTGTCAGTTCTCCACCCAAACTCTAAATTTAAGCCTGTTGACTAATGTCACTATCTAGGACAGGTGGAGGTTTCAAAGGTGCAAAGTTTCTACACAAATATTTTGAAATACGGAGGCTGGTAGAAAAGAGGCGGTGACTGCATTTAATGCCCTCATTGGGAGAAAGAAGTTGTAACTTCGTAGCTTAACTATTAGGAGAGACAGCAATTAGGTAGCAAGTCAGCATGCATGTACTAGCTAGTCAGTCAGTGTATGTCTAAATGTAGTAACCACAGTATCTGCAGGTCCTTGCTCTACCGAAGAGTTAGAAGCTGCCTGAGGAGAATTAGCAAACACAGTATGTACGCTGTCCATAGAGTAGCTTTTTCTTTGAGGATTGAGTGTTCTTTTCCAAAACCTTGTTCTGACAATTGAAGTTTCAGATTATGCCTTGGAAGATTTGTGACACAATGGTGGCCTATCAAATTCTGAAATTTTGGTTCCTGGTTTAGAAGTTCTTTTATCTTACAGTTAAACACAAGAGATGTAGTAGGTTCAGCATACAACTGTGTGGTAGAGGGTAGGAGAAATCTTTAGCTGTGTACGTTGTTTCCTTTCACTTCTGTTTAGTGGTGTCTGTAAAACTTTCTAGATATGTTCAGTTTTAGATTTAGTAAAGTATTTAACTTTAGAACAGCCATTGTGATCGAGGCCAAAGATATGTCTAGACCAGTGTCGAGTCTTCCACAGTGATCCTAGGCAGATGGATATAAACATCTTCCAGCTGTTTACACCTGGCAGCACTTCCTGAGCCAGAGATGGTTTCTGTTTTAGTTACCCTCAGTGGGTTTCTCTCTCATGAACTTGTTTCGGCCAACCGATGCAAATTTCTTGCATCCAAGAACCTTTGACAAAGAATTTACTCTGTTTTTTATGAAGAATCACTTGGTGTAGTTTTGAATCTCGTCCTACTCTTCAATTACTATGCATTTTCACCAAGCTGTTCATGAGTTTTTAAGCCTCTTATTGCCCCCCCTTTTGGTTTTTTTCCCCCCCTATGGAACAGCTTCTCTGTGAAACAGTGGGTGAATGCCTGTGATCATTCTGTTGCTATTCTCTGCACCCTTTTCAATTCTATGATATCTCTCTTAAGATGATTAAGAGCTTTCTCTCTCAATCAGCTGAGCAGAGTCATCGAGCTATGGGCAAACCAGGTATTTATACACACAATGATGGCACAATGATGTTTTCTCTTTCATTCTCTATTGGTTTCCTGGTCACTCCTAATGCTAAATTTCATTTTTGGCTGCTGTGCGTACATATATTTATTTATTTTTATAAAATTATCTTGTATTCATTAAACTCATCTGAATGGTCATAGTCAGTTTTGAACCTATCGTTTTCTTTGTGAAGTTAGTGTATTTTTTGACCTGTGTGCGTTGCATGTCTCTATATGTAATTTTGTCTGTCGTTTTACTGGTTATTCAGTCAAGTCTTAAGCTTGTCCTGCAATTCTTCACAGTAAGCCATTTTCTTAAAGAACTTATTCAGGATGGTATCATTAAAAACCGTTCTTTTCCAGGTTAGTTACAAATATGTTGAGCAGCACAGATGCCAACAAAAATACGTGCAGAACTCCACTTTTTGACGCCCCTCTGTTGGGAGACCTGTTCATTTATTGTTCACTTCCTCCAGTTTAATCAGTGACTTATCCTTGCAAGACCTTCTGTCATAATAAGGCGGCTGTTTTCTTGAAAGCATTCGCTGAGGGACTTCTGGGAATCCAAGCATGTTGTGGCAGCCCCCCAAGAGCTGTTCAGAGAACTCCAGCAGGAGTAAGGCAGAACTTCCTTTGCAAAAGCCATGTGAATTCATGTTCAGATAATAATTTATATTCTAATACTGCGTGAGTGTGTAGGGATGGGGTTAGGACAGCCAGAGCCCACCTGGCGTTGATCTTGGCAAGGAATGTGAAGGACAGCAAGAACAGCTTCTACAGGTATATCAGCAGCAGGAGGAGGAGGGGAAGCTGTGGGCCCACAGCTGAATAGGGTAGGGGACCTGGTAACAAAGGACACAGAAGAGACTGAGGTGCTCAGCACCTTCTTCACCTCTGTCTTTACTGCTAAGGTTTGCCTTCAGGAATCACAGGCCTCAGACCATTGGGAATGTCTGGAGCGAGGATGACTTACTTTTGGCAGAGAAGGAAAAGGCTAGGGAACATCTGAACAGATGGGGCATACACAAATCCATGGGACCTGATGTGTTGCACCCGTGGGTGGTGAGGGAGCTGGCTGATGTCATTGCAAGGCCACTCTCAATCATCTTTGAAAGGTCATGGCGATTAGGGGAGTTGCCTGAGGACTGGAAGACAGCAAATGTCACTCCCCTTTTCAAGAAGGGCAAGAGGGAGGATCTGGGAAACTGATCAGCCTTACTGTGATCCCTGGGAAGGTGGTTGAGCCAATCGTGGAAGCTGTTTCCTAATGTTCTAAGAACAGAATGGGGTCTGGGAGTACTCAGCAAGGATTTACGAAGGGGAGCTCTCTGACCAGCCTGATACCCTTTTACAGTGAAATGACTTGACTCAGTGGACAAGGGGAGAGCAGTGGTGATTGTGCATTTTGGCCGTAGCAGAGCTTTAATGCTGTCTCCTTTAAAATCTTCACAAACAAAAAGTGGTAGAATTGCCGCCGCCTGATTTTAGAGACCTCTTGGAGAAATGGTGGCAATGAGGTTTGTGTGGAAGGAGGTCTTCCAGGCTCTAGTAGCCAGGAAGACTTTGTCCTGCAGCAAAAAATCTGGAGTGCATCTGCATGCAGGGTGCATTTGACCTGCTTATGAATGCAAAGGATGTCATTATGCAGTCTCTTGCCCATTATTTCCTTTTTTTTTTCCTGTGTCTGTTTTGGATAGGTCTAAGCTTTGCTTCTCACTCTGTAATTGATCTTACTGCAGTAAGAACAAAACAATAATCTTGAAACAGCCATTGCAGTTTGAGAGCTGTCTGTTTTGTTTGTGTTTGGAATATATATTGAAGTGAGAAATATTTAGTCTTGAATCACCAATTAAAAGATGAGGAGTGCTTAGAAAAGAAATCCAGAGCATCATGATAGAAGTTCACAGAATAAGAATGAACAGTATAAAAAAAATTTATAGAATGGATAGATATTGTTACTTGTCCTGGTATAATTAAAACATAAAGAGCATTCAGTGAAGTTGGAATTCACATTCAAAGCTAATACCAGAAAAATGCATTTTTATTTTACACAATAAATAGTTCTTAAAGGTCATGGCAATGAAAAATCTTTGTGGCCAGGAGCAAGGTATTACTCAAAATACAAAAAAGCAGAAGATCCAACTTGATGCTTAGCTTGATACTATACTGAAAGAGTAAAAGCAAATCTTCCTACAGAATGAATATACAGACCTTTATACCATAGTAAATTGATCAGTAGCAGAACATCATTCCCAAGTGCCATTCTTCGAGCAGTCTTCTAGTGTGTTTGCATCTTTCCTAAGAATCCGGCTTTGATTAGTCAGATAGCACTCTGAACTAAGCAATGCTGTTGTAGCCCTTATTATCTTAATGTCACTGGTAGCACAGAGTATGCCATTAGAAAATTTATGAAACCAGAAATTCAGAATTTTTAGAGCCTTGAGATAATTGTCACCATATTTTGATACTAGTTTATGCTGAATAGCTTCATCAGTGCATTGTGTGAAATTGTGCCTATAAATGGGTGTGGTTTCCACTGCTGCTCCATTTTGTTGAATATCTCACCCTACTGTTTCCATCCTTTTTTATTGGTAAAGAAAAGTTGTCTGAGAATAAAAAGAGGAAAAAAAGTTGGAAGTGGCCTTCACCTTCCAGTTGAATCTATGGCTAGGTAGTGTCGTGGTTTAACCCCAGCCGGCAACAAAGCCCCACACAGCCACTTGTTCACTCCCACCCAGTGGGATAGGGGAGAGAATCGGAAGGGTAAAAGTAAGAAAACTCGTGGGCTGAGATAAAGACAGTTTAATAGGTAAAGCAAAAGCCGTGTGCGCAAGCAGAGCAAAGTAATGAATTCATTCAGTACTTCCCATCGGCAGGCAGGTGTTTAGAGTCATCCCCAGGAAAGCAGGGCTCCATGACACATAACAGTTACTTGGGAGGACAAACACCATCACTGCAAATGTCCCCCCCTTCCTTCTTCTCCCAGCTTTTATTGCTGAGCATGATGTCACATGGTATGGAATATCCCTTTGGTCAGTTGGGGTCAGCTGTCCTGGCTGTGTGCCCTCCAAACATCTTGTGCGTGTATATGATGAAAATACCAAGTGGATCTTCTCGCTTTCCTTTGCTTTTTGGCACCTAGGAGCCAGTTCCTGGTGTGAAATTTGTTGCAGGAAGTGCCTGTGTAGGTATATGAGTCTGCTTAGGTAGCACGTTGAACGGGTATTCAACTCCAGTACAGCTTTGATTAAGGAAGTTTTAGCAGAACTCTTTGATCTTTAATCTTTATGCTCTATGGTAACTTTTATAGTGCCAGTAGAATTACAGTTAGCTCCCTCGTTGCTTTTATGGTATCATCTTGTATGAAATGAGAGGCTTGGGACAGATTTATTAACACACACAAAAAAAAAAAAAGTGGAAGTGCAGCCCTAAGGTGGCTGCTTGAGTTGCTGTTGGTTGGCAAATAAAAATAAGCAACCTCAGCTGAAAAGTGTACTTTTCATAGTGCTTCATCTTTAGTGCTACATGTGTGTTTTGGCAACTTTGTAGGTGAAGGTTTACTTTGCTGTAGTAGAAAGTTTATTGGCCTATTTGGAAAAAAAGAGAATATTGTAAAATATTTAAATTTGGGCTGTATTTAAATTAGTATTATGTCCTTGCTTCATCCTAAGCCATCGCGCCCTGCCCCTCCCTGCCCCCTGCCTTCAGCTCTCCTTGTTGGTTAGTTTTCCTCAGCAGCCTGTCAAGATCAAAGTGATCAGTTGCTATGTTGTATTAAACAAGAGTGGGGGAAAAAAGAAACTTGGTAAAATGTTTCAGAAAGCTATTGCTGCAGCTGGTTTCCTTAAGTGAGTTACTGTCAGAATCTTTTGACTGTAACTTTTTGTATTATAGCTGACAATATACAATTTAGCTACACCTCGTGGTTTTCCTCTTCTGGTGTGGTTTTTTTTTTTTTTCCTTGCAATCCTGCATCTCTAAGATAGCTATTTAATAACTGAAAAGAAAAAGCCGAAGACTTGTCTTAGGCAGTGAGAGCAAATACTGGTAAGGAGAACATTTTCACTAATCAAATGAAATTATTCTGTGCTGTCACAGAAGCAGTACACAGGGCAATGTTACTCTTTAAAAAGAATTTGAGATGCAGTGGTGTATAGTCATGTTGGGATTCACCGGTAAATCTTTAAAAAAAGAAGAAAAAGAAATTAGGCTGAGGTTTTCTTGTTTAAGAGAAGACAATTTCAGTTGTCATTGTTAGTCATAGTAGACAATTTTTCTGATTTTTTTTTTTTTAAGTTTCAGTCTGTGTTACGTTACTCACTAGTATATGAATGTCTCTGTTCTATTCATTTCACTTCAACTTCAGATTAAGCTGATATAAATAAAGCTTACATTTTAGTAATATACCACACATGCCGTATGTTCTGATGGTTTTGATTTGGTGTGTTGGCAGTGTATGTTCAACACTTAGCTTTGAAAAGGAAGGTTAAAAATTCTTCTCTCAATCTTTATTTGTTTGGACTTTTGTCTTTCAATACTTTATATCCAATTCTGTTTTTCTTTGGTATTTCTGTTTCATGTACCTATTCTAGGTGTGTAGAACAACATGTTTTATCATAAATTTACTCACAAGTATTTTATCTAAGAGAAATGCAATTGAAATTTTACTTAAAGCTCTTAGAAACTTATTAAATGCATCAGTATCAGTACACAGATACAAAAGGAAGATACCTTGAAGGAAGTCAGTTTTCTTTCATATAAGATAATGAGATATCAGTGCACTTTGGACAGAATGTTACTCATTACACACAGAGTTTTACAGGTTTACTGTACCTTTCACAGCTGACTTAGTCAAAGTACAGCATTATGATTTCAGGTGTCTGTGCTTTAGTTTTTGCTGCTGAAGCAAATCCGACATGACATAGATTCTTCCCTTCATGAAGAAAGGACAAGCTGATTTCTGAAGAACCAGACAGCAAGAAGTTAGAGGAAGTTCAGGAAAAGGTTAAAATGGTGTATAATTAGACAAACCCTAACGCACTGCACTTCTGTGACGATACAGTGGCCATAATTTTCATTTGATGCTTTCTTTTCCTGTTGGCCTTTAAAACAGATGTGATAAGGTGAATGTTACAGATCAGATTCCAGGACATTGCGGGAGAGGGCTAAGTCAAATTTAGTATTTGGTTTTGGAACTGTTGAAGTAAACATAATCTGACTCAGGCATGATAACGTTGCCATTCTCTCTCTTGCTAAAAGTTCCTGCAATGCTTTACCATTTTTTTATGGATTCTTAATGCTATTAAGATATTTTCAGTGCTTTTAAAAGGAAAAAGGGAAGGCAATATTCTGACCAACAGAAGGTAAAAATCTTAATATAATTTTATCTTAGGTAGGTACCATGTTACTGCTTGTACACATACCAGAAGTTGAGATTCTCATTTTAGTAACCTGATTTTTTGTAGTAACCTGACTTTTTGCTTGTAAATGTAAAAACAACTTTAGAATTTTAAGTAGTATTTTCCATAAGATTATATTCTTACAGGTTTTTTTCTATTACAGTGCTCATACCCAGGAAAGATCTGCTACAAGACAACACTCCTTACTTTGGTAAACCAACAAAAAAGCATGAATCCTGAGGAAAATATGCCGCTCTCCCCAGAAGGGTAATATCCTGTAATGAGATCTCTGAAAACCAATAGTGGATACCTGTTTTAAAGCTAAGTTTGAAAAAAACAGTTAAATATTGTTACCAGGAAAACAGGGACTGAAACCAAGTTACTGATTTTATTGTGTGCTGTGATATCATCATGCACTTCTTCTGTGGAAGATCCTAATACTTCCATGGAAACTCAAGACACACAGTTCTCTTAAAAATGCACTGCTGAATTGTGTTACTTCAGCCAGGAATGTTTGTTTTTAATTATGACAGTTGTCAGATAGAGATTTTTTCCTAGCAATCCAGAGTTTTTCAAAACTAGGTACAAATTAAATGCAGTTCTTAATCCTGATAATATTTATTTATAAGTTTATTGTCAATCATATGCTGCTTTGAAGTAATGAAAAACCATCTTGTGGCACTTACCATTAAATTTATGCTTTGCACCAAAAGCATGATTTCTGAAGTTGTCATTAATTGTACACTAATATACTGTGATGTTTGAGAGAGTTCTTAAGGTTTATGTGAATAAATTATTCAGGCTTTACAGATGGGAGAGCGTGTGTAGTGTTTTTCTTCTCCCCCATACCTTTCAACAAGCAGGAAGGGCAGGGTTTGAGTTCTTAGATGACAGCGGAACAAGAGAACCCAGCCACAACCTAAGGATGTTGTTTTAGATCATATGGTTTATGAATTTAAGGTTTTTGTTTTATCTTGTGATTATAGAGTGACTTACTGAGGCATTTTCCAAAGAAAAGAGGCTTGTTGCTTAGTCGCAAGTGATCTGACTTGCCTAGAGTGAATTTCTGGTGAGTTTATTTACTAAGCCCTTATCACTTCCATTTTTTTAAAGGAGACTTACTTGCTTCTTGCGGAATTCATCACAATGATCTGTTCAGTTCCATTTTAATTGGAACCAGATACAACTACACTGATATATAGAATCTTCTTCATGTGAAATCAGTAGCAGGCACCATACTAGGATCTAAGTAGCTCACACGGGAATGAGATAGCCCAGTAATGCCTCTCAGCTCTATTTCAGGTCTCAGTGATCCTGGTTTTTTTAATAAGCCTCCAAGATATCCATATTGCATATCCGTATGGGTTCTGACATGGCTTCACTGACTGAGTAAAATGGAAAACTACTGCCTGCATCTAGTCTCTTTTCCTCATACAGCACATCAGTGTGGTAAGTACTCCTTTCTTTAAAGCTGTTGCCTCTGGCTGCCATGGGCAGGGCAGCTAGCAGTGAAGATGCAGTCAGTACCCCTCTTTCAGTTGCACTGATACTCCCTGTGTTGTAGCTAGAAGGCAGCAGGCAAATGATGGGAGATAGAAATGAGTGCAGTTCCTGCTATTTGTTGCAGTCTAGTGGCTCCACTACAAAACAAATGTCTTGGTCTGTAGGGGATGCGCTGTTCTAGGCCTCTTGTATTATTTACTTCCCTAAGGACAAGGCATATCCTATGTCTGGTTTCCCATCCCTCTGAAAGCCGACCTACATTGACTTTTTTTTCCATAAGGAGCATAAGAGAGGGGTATGCAAGGCAGAGAAAATAGAAGGTAGTTGCAGCCATAAAGAGAAAACAAAACAGAATGTTATCTCAAGCAAAGTGACTAATTTTTAAGCAGAAATAATTGAACAGGGGACTGGCAAGAATGACATATACAACCATTAAGGTATACATCCCGTGGCACACTGGAATTGGGGGGAATTCATCGCTTGTAGACCCATTGCTTTAGGCTATGGAAGTAATGTATTAGTGATTTTATCCTTCAGATTGATTTCATAGAACTGAGGTCTTCACTCTTTTGGTAGTGATGTAAAATAGTATTGCCTGTTAGCATGCAAAATGTCTACTAAAAGACTTAGTGATGTCAACAGTAGATGGTGGTCTTTTGTATGATGTTTGAGGAAACTGCAAGTGGAGAAGTTATTTTCATCTGACTATTGCTTCGGTATTGTTCTGCTGTCATGTGTTTTAGGTTTTTATTTTTGACAAGAATTAACACATTAATAGATAGTGCAGAAATGTCAACATACAGGATCAGGCTTGGGATTTGACAGGCATTTGTGTGCTTCATCTTACCTACATCTTGAATACTTGCAATAGAAATACAGAATGAGTCACCTGAATAACAAACAACTGCTGAAAATAAAGGACGTGTCAAAAAAAAGTTGGTAGAATTCAGTGGCCTTCAGAACAATTCTCCTTACATTCCTGTGCAGTATGTTTATGGTCTGTGCATTAACGTTCCATGTTCCTGCTGTCCTTGTGCGTTCCTGGGCAGCAAAGACAAATGGAATTTTGCAGTGCTGAGATGAAGAAAATCAAGTTGATAGGCAAAAGACTACTAATGTGAGAGACTGACAGGCCTATTTGTTGCTCTTGTTTCAATGTGATCTTAAATAAGAATCCAGGGGGTATCCAGACCAGGATAAGTAGGAATCCAAATAAGGAATTGAGCCTAAAAATATCTCAGAGTTGCTCACTGTCTGGGCCCAGGAGACAGTTGCAGTTTTTGCTTTCTGCAAATTTAACTTTCCAACCTTGAGAGACTCTGACAAACCTACATAATGAGCAGCTGGTAATTAAAGGCTTGTCTGTGCTACTTGGTGGTAGTGGCTGTTCCTCTTCCCCTTATTCCATGCTTACCTATTGGTTCATCTTCCAGTACCCAGCTACCTCCCCAGCTTCTGTTTCCATTTTCATTTCACTCTGGGTGTGAATCTGTTCTTGATACTGCTGGCTTTCTGCTCATATATATCTTTATTTTCCTTAATATTAATAATAAATAATGTTAAAAAGACAGGAACTATTGTTGCACTCTGCAAAATTTGAAGTGTTAGCTGAAACTGTTTAAAACATTACAGGGGCTTTCACTTAGTGACTTGGGAGGGGAAAAGGTTGATTCTTTACAACAGAAACTGTAATTTAATAGGCTCACAATAACACAATTCAATCACATTAAATTTTTTCAGGTTTACTGGAACTGCAGAATTTTAGAGCAGACGTATGTGCCTTTCTTCCAGAGTATGCATCATCAGTCTTAAAAAATAAGCCTTAAAGGTAATAGTTCTTTAAACTGTAGTTTAACTAGGTCTTCTATCCAAAAAATCTGTAGAGATCTTTTGCAGGCAGGAAATTCTGTTGAAAAGGGCTCACTGCTTGTTCAGGTCTGCTACAGTTCAGCTGCTATAGCTGATAGGTCAGTATGGTCTAACCACTGGGTGTTGCTCTCTGGAGGTTCCTTCCTGACTTACACAGATACACTAGCAGTGCTGCTTAGCAGGACCTGGTATTTTAAAGGTGAATTTCAGGTCTACTCGAGGTAGTCACATGCTTACACAGAGTTTGGCAGAACAGATGTCACATCAGTGATTACATATAAGAAAATTCTAAGCACTTCAGCTTTTGACATCATCTACCAGAGATGTGTCTGTTAAAGCCTTCTGCCCTGGTGTTCTCCTTCATGAAGTGTTTGTTGACTTTGTGTACACTGTAGCTTTAATGAAAGCATTAAATACAGCCAAGGAATATTTCCTGTTTAAATATTAAGTTTTGGGTTTGTTCTAAAGACCTTTCCCTCTCCTTTATTTACGTTTCAAAATACAAGGTTTCTTCAGCTTTTTTTCTGCAAGCAGTAGCTCAGGATAGGGATCAAGCATGGTATTAGTACATTTGCATAGCCTGGTGTTCATAAAGCACAGGTGATAGATTTAATCTATGAATTGATTTTGTTTGCATGGGTAGGATTTGTATTGAAGTCTTTATAGTCTTCAGGTGAAACAAGGTGGCTTTTCTAATTTAGCAGGGCCGAATTAATCCCCTTCTCTGTTACTGTGCACTTTGGTAAAGGAAGCATTTAGTTGCTATTTTTACAGGGAGTGCTGTTGTACACCACGAAGTGACCACAAACAGTTGATCTGGAGGTAGCATTAAAAGTTTAATCTGGAAAAGTGGCTTGTACCTTTCCCAAGGTGCCGAGTTCTCAGGCAGTTATTCAGGTAATAAGAGGTCCAACAAATTGTGGCAACTTCAGTGACTATATCTAGCATAAGCATTTACTCTTTTTCTTGGAGGTCATACCAGCTGAAGGAGCTGAACTAGTCTGAATGCTGCATAGCATCATCAGTCCTGTTTGTATCATACTGGACCTGTAAATAAAGTAATTTAGCTTCCAGTACTGGCAGTTCTTTACACTTCCTTTACAAAAAGGAAAAAAAATATTGACAATTGAAAACTAAAAATAAAGGCTGACCAACTTACAGGAAGAGCTGAGTCCTAATACTTCCCTGCCTTAGATAAGTTTTTCCAAACTACTTGCAACAATTTAATCCTAAACTCTGGAGTTCAGTGGGCTGTCAAATCTTTGATCTTTAGCTTTATGAGAAATTAATTACTTAACACAAAGCACAAATTGCAACATGAATTCAGTGTTAAGACTGGTATTTTACAGCTACAAAGGTTTGATGTTTTGATAACTCTAGTAGAAATCCAGTCATCTTTGAGGGTAAAGTGTATGTTGCTTATATGGGGCAAATCTGTGGTGAAGATACCCATCTCTCTCTAATTCTGTTGAAAGACTTCACTAGTGAAGCTTTTATGACAGCTTTATTCAGTGTTTTAAAAGTTTAGCTTTCCTGTGACTTTTTTTTCTGCCAGCAAGAATAAATCTGAGGAGAGGAAAAGAGAGGGAGGGCACATCTTTGTACTCTGATAAATAGCAATAAGTTTAAATATTTGCTCTTTTTATAAGCAAATATTTCCATTTAGCACTTCAATAATCTGGTTTCCATCAGACGGAGGAGTAAAAGCATCTACTTTTCAAATTACGCTTTCCTTTTTCTCGCAGTATGTGCTTCAGGTTTCCATCTCATCTACCCAAAAGGCTATGGCGTGGGTCCAGGATTAGTCAGGATTAAATAAACAGCTGGTGAAACTATGGTCTGTAGAAGCTGGGAGGGAGGATGGCATTCTCTGCGTTAGGCCATAAAAATGGGAGCAGTTCTACTGTTTCACCTGCTGCTGTAGTAGTAGCAGCCCTGTTCTCTGAGGTCAGTGGCTATGTGCGTTGATTCAGCTGCCCCCGAACTGCCCTTTCCAGCTGAAAGACGTCTCCGTAGCTGAGCATGGGAATTTTGTCATTCTGCTCTCTGTGCAGTAGAACTGTGTTAGTGAAAACAAGCAGGCAGCGACCCATACAATACTCTGCACTTTTTCCAGTCGGTTTGTAAAGGAAAAAATGACAAGGTCATTGCAATGCTTCCTTCCCTTTCTAAGTGTGTATTTAAGATAAAAATCTTTGGTCCGTTGTCCACCTGCAGATGAGCCAGCGCTGATGTTTCTGTGTAGAAAGTCCATTCATACATTTTCTGTTTGGGAGGGCTGCTATCCTCTGCTTCAGACTTCCTCCTGACACTTGCAGAGGTACAGCCTGAAGTCAGTTTCTTGAAGGATTTTTGGAGACTCAACACAAACTCTGCCTGTGAAAAACAAGCGCTCTTAAGGAGAAGGAACAAACCTGCACTCTTCGCAGTTAGCTGTGTCTAGCTATGTCACAACACAACGAGAATGGCTTTCAGGCTGTAATTCCTTTGGATAATGATTTCAAAGGCTACATATATAGTGAACTTTCTGTAGCAGTTTGGCCAACATGTTATATGGGATCAGCGGGGGAGAGATCTCCTATATAAAAACATAGCACTGAGAAAGGGCAAAGAAGGAATTCTTACCTAGCTGGAAGTAGTCCCTGAAGAAATTTCCCTTTAATGTAAAGAATATGCCAGATTTTCTTGGTCACTAGTATTTAATTATGCATGTGGTTTCCTCAGTAAATTTCCTCTGAACATGTTTTGTGGAAATACAAGCAGACGAGTGGTCTCACTGGACCCCCTGCAGTGTTGTCCAATAGTAGCTGAGGTGAGGCTGACTCCTGTCAAACCAATAAATGAAATGCAAAATGCATGAGCATATGAATGAGGATGAGAGCATTAAAATTCATAGAAGGAAGAACAAATGGAGTAAAGGAATATTAAGGACAACTTTTGCACTGGTGAAGCAAAAATGTCAATGTACTTAATGGTTCTTTAAACAATTTTCCACTATAAATAAATGTCAGATTTTCATTGTTTAATTATAGTCTGCAGTGCAAACTGGAGGTGAAAGGAAGACTGATTATATGTGGACTGAAGAGGAACAGAGGACTGAAGAGAGAAATGATAAAGGCAAAGACTTTATTTAATTTGCACTTGATTATGCTTCATTGCAGTCATAATTAGGACTACAGTGTGTGCAGAAAGTAACTTCTTCGAACAGATTTAGGGTCAATTATCTGTTTTGCAGCCATTTTTCTGTATAATTTTGCTTAAGTTTTTGCTTTATTTTAGTTGCATTCAGTGGGACTTAGATAAATAAATACTCAGCTGCAATGACTTGCAGAGACTTCTGTCTGTATTTTTATTCCTTATGGAGAATGAAGGAAGAGAAGTTCCCCTATAAGAGAACTGTAAAACTCTTCAGTGTTACAATGAGGAGGATCATGTAAGAACTTCAAATGTACTCATACTTCTTTCTGGTAACATTGTAGATATGCACGCATTAGGTAGTAAGCTCACAGCTTCTCACAATTTCATCAAATATGGAATTAAATGGATTATAAGCATGTTAGGTATGAGAAAATGACACATGGCAGCTTAATGTCAGACTAATACTACAAATACTTTTTTAAAAAGAAAAGAAAAAAGGACTCTAGCAATTACGAGGTTCATTTTGCAATGCCTCCTGTGTGTTTAGAAAAGAAGCCATGGAGAAAGGCCTCAGGCAGACAGAACTGTGGCGGTGTGCTCCTCAGTACTGCTTTGCTTTAGCTACTGTGTGAAAGACAAAATTTACGGGATTTATGACTCCAAGGACAAAAGGCCTGGGACAGAGTTGTAAAGGGTGCGTTATCTGCCTTTATCAGATGGGAAACCGATGTTACGATGCACCAGTTACATCAAATGCTGAATCACACTTCACATCGTGCTGTTTGACGTACTTCCCATTCCCCTACAACAGATTCGTAGTTTGAAATTCTGCTTTAAGGTGCATGTTGGGATTTCTTTCACTATTTTTTTAACCACATTTCAATGAATGTTTGAAACTACAAACACTTAAAATGGAGAAAAAGCATGCAAATGCTGGCACATGCATTCCATTATCATTTCAGGGCAGAAGACCCCAAATATGCAAGAGAAAAGGAGTGCAAAAAAAACCAAAACCCCAAACCAGGGAACAAAGTACACAACATTGTTTCTGTGGTCAAGACATACAGTAAAGCTTGCTGCAGATTTCATCACCTTGTTCTTGTACAGTTCCATTTATTTAAAACTTAATTTTCTAGCAGATGAAGTAGTTACCTAAGTAATTTATTGAAATATACAGTAATTCAAGCCACAGAAGTTAAGTCAGGTCATCTGTCAGGGATTTCTCCTAAGTTCCATTTGCTCTACTCCCTGACAAAGAAAGAAAATAAATAGGGAAAGCTGAAATTGTAAAGAAGCAAAAAAGCACAAAAGCAACTGAACTGCCTGTACCATCTGGCACGATTTTGAAACTAAAATCCCATTGAATCCTAGAAAAACAACCTCTGTGGAAGTAATGGGACTCTGTACATTTTAGCAAGAAGAAAAGAAATATTAAGAATTCTGTTATTTTATGAATTATTTAGAGGACTGTTTCATACTTGGAAATCACTAAGGGTTGCTAAACAGAGGTGCAAAAAGCTACCATAATATTTATTGAAACAGATCAAGAAAGAATGTTTTATATCCATTCCAATGTGAAGTTAGGAATAAACTAAGATTAGCTAAACAGTAATCTCCAAGGAAGTATCCATATACGTAAGGAAATGAAGAGGAATGAGCTGTAGCTCTGGCTGGTTCGCAGTGTGACTACCCTTCAGATGTACGCCCTCAGAAGGGAAGGTAAGGCTGGGATGGTGTGACAGCCTGTAACTGGGGCTAAGAGGAAGTGGGGAAACCATACAGGCTGAATATGAAGGAAAGCATGAAGTGCAGCACTCACTGATGTCAATTGGACTCTGCTCAGTATCTTCTCTTAGCAAAGTACTGCCTCCAGGAAAGTGGACGCCCTTTTTGTTAGGATGTTTGAAGTCTCACCTCCTACAATACTAAAGCATGTGCAGTAGACACATTAGAATGAGGACTCAGCTGGGTGCTGGGAAAATAATGAGTTGTACCAGCTATATCATACGTATGTTAAAGTAATTTAGAAGCAATGTGCTCAGCCACACCAAAGGCAGCAGAAGCTGAAAGGGAAGGAGATTCTTAGGCCTCCACCATTGCTTACCAGAAAATTGGGAGACAAGGAGAGCGAGCGTACAAAAAAAGACGTGCTGCACTTGGTTCGGTGGGAGTACACCCGTCTAATACCCCTCTGTAGCTCATGGTCTGTACAGCAGGAGGTCTTCCAGCCAGGTGACTTAAGATGAAAATTGTGTGAGCTGCTAGTCGTCTTTTTTTGTCTTAATAGTTTATGTATGAACATTGAGCATTTGACTTCTAGCCATGCCCTTCAGGAACTCTCTGCAGAGCCAATTTCACAGATGTTGCCAAGTCCTAACTGTTACACTGTATTAGCATTTAATCCTTACCCAGCAGATGGATTCTGAATATTCTACCCCTGAAAAAAATCAGCTAGAAATCATTTGCAGGGACTCTGCTGGTATTTCCACCAAGTCAAATGTGAGGAAACTCAATCCCGCTTGAATCAGTGGAAGCACTCCATACGTTTCGGGTTCATGTAATGGCTATTCCAGGGTTGTGAGAAGGTTTCTGCTAAATCTGAAGTTCTGGTTCTGCTTACCTACGTAGTGTTGGCCCATAGCAAACTCTGACTTGCGTACAATAATCACAGCAGTCTTAGCCTAGGTACAGAAAAATGTCTTTTTTCTCTATATTCTCTTTCTGTTGGCCACTGTCTGCCTTGGTCTTCTTCCCTCAAAACTTTTGTCATTCTCTTGCTGTCTGAGAACCAAAATGCTCCTTTTTTGTCAATATACAGGGACTGTTGCTAACCATGTGCCAAATATCTCAGATGATTCTTTTTGAGAGGTTGATGTTTTTTTCCTGCCCCTACTGACCCGCAAGAAGAGTTAACAGCAGCCTGTTCTGTGCCAGATAGCTGTATGTGCAACATGTAAATCATTGTGGATATCCTGAGTCCATTAAAACCAGAAAGGCCAGCGCTTCTTGTTGCCTTATCTTTAACCATCAATCTCACAACAAAGAAGTAGAAAGGCACTGTATGGAAATACAGGTTTAAAACTCCTGGGTGTGTAGCCCTCACCCATACCATTACCGCTGCAGCAATGGGAGAGGACTTTCAGTAAGGAGTGTCTTGCCTCCTTAAAGCATGACTTTATATGAAAATTCCAGCTATGGCATAGAATTTGATCTGGTCAGCGTTTTGAGCAAATAAGTGTTCCTGCTTATATAAACAGCCCAATTAAATGCAGTGCTTAAAATGCTTGCAGAACTGGCAGCATGTTTTACAACAACAGTTTGCCAAGGAAATAAGGAACTTGGGAGTAAATCTTTCCTGCCTTGTGCACAGAAGCAATCTCATTGAATTCACCTCTGTGTGTAAAGCAAGCAGGATGTGGCATAATCTTCAAAGTGTGCCAAGCTCTTGTTTGCACTGGGTGCCTTTGGGTAAGTAGTAGCCTAAAAGCAATACAGAAATCAATAGAAAGAATGTGTAACCGCTCATTTACTTTCTGGAGCCATTTTAAATTTTTACCCTGGAGAATATCTGTATAGATCTTCACCATGGTGATTGATTTCTTTTCAAAGAAAGTAGCTTTGTGGCTCATATCTTGTGTGTTCTATCTCTACTGACAATGTGGCTGTTATCTAAGAAGTGTATCTAGTACAGTTAACTATATATATATGTATGTATATATATATAGGATGGTAATGGTCCAAAAAGATACAGTCACAGAACAGCTGCAGAGAGCACCAGCAAAGCCTTCTTCAGACCTTCTAACCTGCACTTGCATATGGCATTTTGGTATGGAACAACAAAATTGTCAAAGAAACTCAACAAAGGTTCACACTACTGAATGCTTGCAGAGCTGTGCAGCTGTGAACGTCCTGCTTCAAAAAGCCAAGTTACACGCTGCGTCAAGTGTTTTAACTTCCTTGGTTTGTAATGCTCATCTTTATGCCTTTACATATGGTATATTACTGCTTTAACAGATATTACCTGACTTAAGGAATAATTTGAACAATGTGTTTGATTTTTTGAACTGCACATTTGACAAAATAAAGTATTCTAGTTTTCTGTCCGTTTGTGTACCTGAACATCCTCAGATAACCTTAGATGAACACAAACACATCAAACACAAACACCAACACACAGCTGTTTTATGGCTTTTGTGTGTGCTCTAAGCTCCTTTATTGTATGTAATAATGTGTCCTTTCAGGAAAGACAGGAAAACTAGAGATGTGAATGGAAAATTGATCCTTGGCATTCTAATTAAAAACCTGATTCCATATTTAGAATTGCTTTCTCAGAGCTCCAAATGGCAGACAGTATTCTGGCCAATTTCCCGTGGACCTTAAGAATCCCGATCTCCTGTCCCACGGATGAAACCGGGTGAGGATGGGTCCTGCGAGCAGGGCAGTCCCTGGGGCACTGCTCGGAGAAGTGCATGGCACAGGTGTGAGGAGGGCTAGTTGTGCCCGCGCTCTGCCCACAGTTGCTATTACTGACATTTAGGAGCGTGTTGTGCAGCAGTTGGCAGTGCTGCACTTTTCGGTGTCCTAACCTTGCACAGTCATTCTCAGCCCCCACACTAGTCACAGTTTCAATATCCCAAATATTGCTGCTGCCTTGATAGCCTCTCCCATAATCTAACAGGCAGGACTAGATCCTCCCAGCGTCATCTAGCACCTTGGTCATTAGGGCATGGTAGAGGCAAGGGGGCTGCAGGCTGCTCCCTAGCCCTGTTAAACAGGGGTGGTTAGTAATGACCAGCCCTCTGCATGGCAGTTCCCGGTGTCTGAGCATGAGCAGAGGGAGAGAGGTACTGTGGAAGGCGCAGGAGATGACAGGGGGTTTGTGGGAGACAGGCATTGCCCCGAGATGAAGAGCTGGGTAAGGCAAAATTGCAGAGGATTTCTGAAAAGATCAAAATGCTTCTCAACGGCTCCCTCCAGACCCCTGGAAATCCACAGTGGTTTTGTCATTCCCTTCAGTGGCAGAAAAGTTTCTTGCTTGGATTTTCTTTGTCAGTTAAACCAGGTGAGCGCAGCAACCTGAGGATCAGTTAGGAAAAGAGGATTACATGATGATACTGACCACAGAAACTCTTCCTTGTTTCTTTTCTCCTTTAGCCAAGGAACTTGGCATGATCCAACAGCCTCTGGGCCCACGCAGCCTCCTCTCATTGCACAATCTATCAGCAGCTACTGCCCGTAGCTGGACTGTTTGCAAGCCATGTGCAATTCAGGAAGCCCAGATTTGTCCCTGCTGTTGCATTAGGTGTTGGCAAGTATTGTTTTTAAGTTGCAAATGCTGTATAACTATGCAGATTATTATGTTTGCATTTTGAAGCCAGCATACAGGCTGAGGACTAGGTGCAGTCATTTCCCTGAAGATTTCTTCATTATTCCTTCTTGATAGGAACAGTACTCCAGGCTAGAAACTATTTCAGGGAAGGGGACATGGCTTCCCCCCCCCCCCCCCCCCCTTTTTTGCCCGCGGAACAATCCCACAAGGGGTGAAGTGTTTTCAGGAGGGGGGGAATGCCCCCCCCCCCCCCCCCCCGGACTTTTGTGCCAGAGGCAAACTGCCAAAAGGGTTGACTGTCTTGTACTCCGAATGTCAATACCAATAAATTAAGCAAACGAAAGTGTGTGTCTTAGTCTTTATGCATGCATGTCACAGTTGCAAAAGTTAAATTGGGTACTTCAAAGGAGGATTTTTATCCTACTCTCAGTTTGGTAGGCCAGGTGTTGAGGGTAGAGCTATAGTTATTAAATGGACAAAGAATGTAACAAGAAACTGTGTGTAAGGTCTCAAAAATGGTAGTCTGTTGAATTTCATTAGTGATATTTGAATGCTTCTTCATAGTCTCCAAAAAGATTAATTTAGTGGTTCAGACCAAACTTTGCCAAGCCAAAAGCTGCTGTATAAATTAACGACTACAGTTATTTATCATTTTTAACAGTAGTGAAAGCAAATGCCAGGGGGAGGAGGCCTTAAAACACAAAGAAGAGATTATAAGTTAGTTTAAAACGTAATGCAACAAAGGGAGAAATGGAGCTGGGTACAACAAAAACTTGACCTAGCTGCTCAGCCTATCACCAGAAAGTTTTATTTATACATACATATACATGTATGTATATTTTGTTAACAGAGACACATAAACTGAGATTGAGGTATGAAATAGAAATGGGAACTAAGGAGAGATTTTCATTAAGAAAAAAACCAGAGATGGTCAGACAGAGACCGAGGGCAGCTGCAGGAAGAGAAAACCGTGACGCGAGGGTAGCAGCCCAGCAGTGTGGAAGGTGAGATGCAGCAGAGGCTGAATTCCTGGAGGGGAGCTGGCTCGCACTTGACTGGGAGGTCAGAACACCAGCCTTGAGCTAAATGTAATGAAGGGGGTCAACAAGGTCAGGTTTATAGCGAGAACAGTTTTAAGATCTGCTTTGTAGATTAAATGGCAGTGGGGAGCCAAAGGAAAAGAAATTTCAGTAATCATGTAGTAGATTGTGGGAATTTATACTTGCAGTTTGGTTACCAGAACAGCAGAAAGAGCGCAAGTCTTAAAATCTTTTACAGAAAAAAATATTTTGTGTGTTGTTATTTCTTCATATTCTGCTTACAGCAGTGGGTAAGTGTTTAGGATAAAATCTCTGTGGCCATGCTAGGGTAGAAATACTGCACTGGTTGTGACATAGGACTGTTTTGAATAGAAAACAGGAAATTAATCTCTGATTGAGATCTGTTTCTTATCACTCTTGTCCTACTTTGAAGTTCTTATATCCAAAGTATTTTCCCTGCAAGCACAAAATTGTTTTCATAGTAATAACTCCCCTCCCTCCCTCCCTTCTTGAAATTAGCTCTTGATTCTTTTGCATATGCTGTCTGAAGAAAACGTCTGGAGCCAAGGTGGGGGCGAGGTATCTACGTCAGGGTCTGGAGGGTCCATCTGTGTGGCGGCATGGGGGCACCGGGGAGTGTAATGAAACCTGCCCACGCTGCCTGGTCCAGAACGAAGGAGAGGTCAGATGCCACTGAGCTGCCAGATGTCTGGCTAAGTGGGGGGATGAATGTTGGCTGTGTATCCACAGCACATTAATGGCCCATGCGTTAATGGCAGCTGAGGGTAAAAAATAGGCTATCAGCAGAAAGGACTAGAACAGGTTATAGTTCCCAAAGGCAGAGGAAGCAGGATTGCTAGCCAGAGAGCCACAGTCAGGTTGTGCTGTCCAGGTGACACCGCAGCTGCATGCATTTCAGAGTGACTACGTCTCTCTCCTCTTCTGCATTTAGCTGCAGGAACGGGACCACTATAAAACTTAGCAGTGACATGAGTGCATTTGCATCCACAGCACACAAGCAGCAGGGTGATGAGTGTGCACTTAATACAGTGGCTGTACAGAATAACAAGAGGTATTCGCCAGAGTACCCTGCACAATATCAGGGCAAAGGGGTGGGGTGGGAGTAGGTCCATGGAAGAAGTGAGTATGAGTGATCAGCAGCCACGCACATAACCACAACACACAAGAGGACGCTTCTTAAACTGAACAGAATATGCAACACGAGTAGCCAAAGAAGCAGAATAGCACCTGCTCACAGCTGGCCACAAGCAGACCTAAGGGTTGCTAAACAGAGAAAGAAAATGGTTATGGTCGCATTACAGAGTTTCCTTAGGAGGAAGTAGCTCCTCCTTATTAGAGGAATCAAGAGCTTGGCCCTCAGGGGGACAGGGGTAAGGCTGCTTGTTTAAAACCCCTGTTTTTTCAGTACACACTCCAGGACCTGCTCATGCATCTGGATGGCCTGCTCTGCACAGCTGATGTGGAGACACATTGGCTGAGGCAGTTCCCATCTCTCATCTTTAAATGAATTTGCCCACAAAGAAAAGGCTGCATGAAATGATGTGGTTTTTTCCACTAGTTTGGTGAGAAGAAAATGCCTGCCCTTGCCTCTTTACCTGGCCTTCCCCTGACACATCAGCAGATCGGAGACCTGGATGAAAGGTCTGGGACTTGGGGTAATGTTGTGGAGGTCAAGTCCTTTTTCACAGTGTGTATCTGAGATGGATGTAACAATACTGTTGGGGGAGAAATGTCCTGCTCATACTTCTCATTAGGCTTCAGTGCTTGAGGTCATGTCCCTGTTATCTTTGTCCATTTTTGTACAAATAACTGTAGTTTGTCTTTTTCCTCTTGTAATCCACAGTTTTAGTACCCTCCTCCCTTATATGAGGAGACTGACACCTACGTATGTGATTTGCATGTGTATATGCACTCACAAATGCATCTTATACATAAAAAGTCTTGATAAGAACAGTATTGTCATCATCATACATTAGGCTTGATAAAGTTACTTCAAAAGGTTTTTTACAGTGAAGCAGTAATATTTTTAGGGCTTTATATATGGAATAGCAAATCTGGGAGCTGAAGAATACATCTGCAGGGACCCAATACTGTTGTAATTTTTCTGCTTCTCACAGCAGGA
>NW_008824938.1:485997-493572 GCF_000699105.1 Pygoscelis adeliae | reverse complement strand
CAGGAATTTTTTTAGAAATCACTCATTAAAGTTGATTCAGTGAGATATGGTGCAGTACTACAGTTCTCTGGTGAATTACATACATCCTCACTGTGCTACAAAATAAATATTTCACATGGAAAATACTTTTTGAGCAATAACTATTTGGCAGACATGCGCTATCCAGAATAAAGTTGCGGAGAATTTGCTGGTGGCCACAACAGGATAGCAATGATTATATGAAAAATTTCATGCTGGAAGTTTATAAATCACTTTAATAGTTGTCAGGTGTGCTGTTTAATGCTGTACACTTCTACAACATAGACATAAAGAAAAAACACAGCATGTTTGCATTTAGATTGTCCTAGAAGAAACTCTGAAAGTTATGGTTGTGTTGCTAATAAAATGCCTAGATTATGGTATGTGCTCTGTGTGTGCTTGCATATTCATATATAAGTAATTCTTGAATGTCTTGAGCTGTCAGGTGAGGTGAGACTTACAGGAGCTGATCACAAAATAATAGCTCGTGAAGCTCTGACACTGTGTAGCTGCACTTGTGAGTGTGGAGCACAATTCAGGGTGTGAACTGTGTCTCCGTAGGCTTCTTGCTCCACAACACAAGCTAGCCCTTACCTCAGCTGTGTAGGGCTAGGTCTCTCACTGGGGCGTAAGGACAGACCCAAAGGCTTCCTGCTGCTACATGCAGGTTTCTCATGTAAGTGTAATGGTTGTGTTCGAAGCTGGGTTAACCAGATGCTGATGCTATCAGGCTGTGTTTGACAAAAATATGTTTTGACAAACATAATGCTAATGGAAGTTACACAAGGGAACACTGAAGACATAAAACCAGGTGGCTCTGGCGGAGCAAAGCATGTGTTCAAGACAATTTTTCAGCATAATATCATTGTTGGGTTAATCAGCTCTGAGATGGAGCTGCCACTGAAAAGAGCAATTATGCCTTGCTCCCAGGTACATGTTCTTGCTACCTCTTTCCTTTTGAAACTAGGAATTGTTTGGCAAGTCAGATCAGCTTGTTGATCTGGTTGAAAACTCTGCCCTCAAGAAAGAAATACTGGCCTTCAGTAAGATCAGAGGGCTGACATGTCTCATGTCTGAGGGATCACTACAACCAGTGCAAACGCATGGCAAGCTTGAGCAGCTGGATGTCATGGGAGGAGCAGGACTGCTCCTTTTAACAGCAGCATGGCCTAAGATCGGCTCAGGGTGACACTGAAACCATACCCTCACTTAGGATCCCCCCTTGGTTCAGCTCGGTGCTGCTCCTGTCTCTCCGGGGGATAATAGAGCTCCTGGCAAAAACAGCTCCTAACCCCTCTCAGGAAGAATCTCTCTTGGGATGCAAAAGTCTTAAGAAACCACAGGTACAATTTATGCCTCTGCATTTCCTAAGTGAATTGGATGTGACTCCTATTAACTGAATCCTTTTTTTCTTTCAGCTACAGCTGGGGACATTTGCAGACTGGCTTCAAGTCCTCTGAAGGTACTAGTAGTCTTTATGGACATTTTAGCTAGATTGGTACAGTTACAGACAGAGTTAAATCCTCATTATTGTGGGAAAATAAATAAGGGAAAATAAAAGAACATTAGATCTACCCCCTCACAGCAGCCCTCACAGCCTACAACTCCATTTAAAATTATCTTAGCACCCATTTTTGTGTGGCTGGTGTCTTGCTCTGTGACCTCTGCCTGCCTGGTCCCAGAGAGTTATTATGGACATATATCACATAAAGATTTCTTTGCTTACCCTGTGGTGAAGTGAACATCATCGGACAAAAATAACTCTGGCTCTGCCTTGGTTACAGTATGAAGCAGTTTCTCTTTGTTCACTATAGCCGAGCTTGTAGAAAACATTAATTTTTACATTATTAGCTTTTCTTTGTGCCTGAAACACCTTGGGAAAGAAGGGATTTCATGGCCTTCTAAAAGCTGTACTCTGAAGAGTTGTCAAAAGTAAATTGTTTCATAATCAATATTGCCAGGAAGGCGTGCTTGATGCAAAGGAAGTATGTGGGCAGAGGAGTGAAATAAGCCCATTAAAGGCACTAAGAGCAGCCTCCATATATAGAAGTTGGTGGTAATAAATACCAATAAAATAAAATTTAAATAGACGATAAAAATGAAATATATTATTCTGGTGACTGATATGTAATTCTTTTTATTTTCTTTACTTACCTCCCTTCCCTACCGTAAGGTACCTAAATAAGACCTAGATTGTATGATGGAAATGTTCCAGCTGTTGTCACTTGAGAAAAGACTAGAGGCATCTCCACAGAAGGACAAAGCCACTGCACTGCTGAATGTTGTATCCCCTATATTTCTGATGTCTAATTTAGTAGTGGAATAGAGTTTGTACCCTCGACTTTCTCTTCAGCGCTTGAGATGAGCGATGTGCTAAGGAGTGGGGCTCATAAAGGCCATCATTAGTAAGTTCTCAGTACGGGGCTACGTAAGTGAGACACGGCAAAAACCAAGTACCAAGGTCAGTCTGTTCCTGTCAGGTAGGTGGCTTTCTGTCTTTCACTGGACCTCTAAGGAACTACCTGCCTTTCCTGGCCCCTTTTAATAAAACAGCCCTGATGTAAATCAACATTGGTTTTTTTGTTTTAAAAAATTGGTGAAATTAAAAGTATCCTTTATTCAACCAGCTGTTACCCCCTAGTGTTACAGCACAGTGGTATAATACAGCACATAAACAACTGAAACCCATTCTCTGCTAGGGTCAGGAAGGCTGGCAGTGCTTTAGCAGAAGCATGGGAACTGAAACATCGGTTGGATGGCTCTTGGGAAAGAGGTTGGGGAAGGAAAAGGAAAGGAAAGGAAAGAAAAGAGTGAGTCAAGGAAGCCAGCGGGACAGGGGAGATTAGCAGAGTGACAAGTACCTCTTCTCAGCATCAGTCTCCACTTTTAATCCTAAACTTTCCCCAAACGCTCCATATGTTCCTCAACTGCAGAAAATCTTCAAATCAAGAGTCAAATAGTATATATCCTAAAAATGATGTTCATTTTCAAGATGCACCAAAAAATGAGCGTAAGACAATTTTAATGGATTAAATCCCTGGGGAGAAAAAAAATTGCTTATATTTTTCCTTTGGGGTTTTAAACTGTTCTCTGCCAGGTTAGTATATGATACCTGCTAACAAAATTATCTTTTAAATAACCTCCGGATCTACAAACCTACGAAGCAAGTTCTGCAGTAAAGTGAGTGTAGGCCTCCACTAGTATCAACATGCAAAGCAGTCGTGGCCAGCCAGCTGCATAATCCCCCAGGTCAGACCAGGGCTGTGTCCATCCCTTGTACTGTTCTGAGTTCATCAAGGCCTGGGCAGTAACACCTGGCCCTTGCGAGATGTTCTGTCCTCATGAGTTGCAAAGGTACTTTGTAAAATGTTAATCGGTGAGTTTGGAAAGTATTGCTGTTCTCATTTTACAGGTGGAGAAATGGATGCGGAGAGGTTAAGTGGTTTATCGAAGGTCTTACAGGAAGTAGATGGCAGAGCTGAGAGTGCAGTTCAAGAAGACTAAGTCTCATGACCGTGATCTAAGTGACACTTTCTTTGGAAGGCATTTCATTATTCACACCTGCTTTTTTGTATAATAGAGAGACTTAATTCCAATTATAGGAAAGGACAACTATGAGAAATGGTCAATTTTGAGAATAATAACTAATAAAATAGGGGAGGATGTTTACTGCTGAGAGGAGTACAACGCTGAGTAAGTTGGGAGCATGAACACTATTCGTTCTGACTTCTGCAAACAGACTTCGTTAAATTGGCAATTGGCACAAGGGATCCTCTACTGCATTTCCAGATATGGGCTTAGTTTCCCCAGGGCTGTCTTCCATGCATTCATGTTTTAAACCATATAAACTATGACTTCCTGAAAATAAAAATAGCTTTGTTAAACTTAGACTTTCAATTAACTACGTCAGATTACATGAGGCAGGAAAAGTGTTTCTTTGCATAATAAAAGTTTCTGGCTGGTAACAAGACATTTTAAGACTTAAAACATATGCAACATCCTGAGCCTCCTCTCATGTTCACCAGTTTAACTCTGAATGGAATGAATGCTACTTCTCTCCACACTTAACTTTCTTCTCACACTGAAGCTTTTAACAACAATAAAAAGCTAAACCCTACATCTGAATTCTTCTATCAGACAGAGAAGTGAAACAACTTAGAGCAGTATCAGCATTTCGTATTTTCTTCTCTGTGCACAGCAGGACTTCAATCTACATGCAACTTTGTGAACAGTCTCACTGAAGGCAGTTGAACTGTTCCCATACAAGGGGATAAAGAAGAAGAATCCATCTTTTTTACTTGTGAGGCAGATTGCCATTCTAGAGATATCCACAGGTCACGTGTTTGGTGAAATTGCAGCTCTGGAGGCTGACTGCCAAGTCTTGTAGGCAGGGTTTAACTGCGGGCTACCTGCACTCCCTTCAGAACAGGCACTCGGTGAGGGCAAGCAGCACAAGGCAGAGCACTGTGACAGGCAGTGTCAGATATGAGTAGCTTTGCATTTTCAAACATGCTAAATGAATGAGACGACTTGTCTGTGTGAAGTTTGACATGGGTGTGTGAAGGACTAAGGCCTTGATAATGTATTAGAGTTATTGCAATGATATTTTCACGGAAAATATAAAAAGGAAAGCTAAATCCTACAGCAGTCTCCTGAGATCCGAACATAAGCAAAGTGCTGTACCATCTTCCTGAGTTTATTTGCAGGCCTGAATGACAGGGGAATGCTTCGAGTGCGTTTTGTCTGTCCACCACAACATATGTTTCAAGCGAGTTAGGGAATGTGGGTTTTATTCCCTTTTTGTGGCTAAAAAGGGACCCTTTGCACCGTCAAATTCAGGGTAGCCCAGTCAAAAGCACAAGCCAAGGAGATTACTTCCAGCAAGGAAGAGGACACTGAAGAGGGTCATCTTCTTCCATGGGTACTTTCACTCATCCCTGTCAGTAGGTCTCTTCCTTTCATTTCTGCATTGCTGCAGGAGGTCTATAAGTGTTCATGATTGCAAACCCACTTCACCGTTGACAGCAGAGTGAAGAGACAACTGGGAAAGATGTGTAGGAGAAGCAGCAGCTAACAACACAGCTTTCTGCAGCACCTTGCTGCCAGCCTGAGGAGAAATTGTAGAGCTATGCACAACATTTTCTGCAATAGTTATTTTATCTGGAGTAATAGAAGCTGAGAAAATGAGAGAAAGTCAGCTGCAGAATTAGCAGCCTTGCGGTATTAGCATGTTGTGGCCATATAAAGACAGCATTCTCTAAAGTTGCTTCCGTTGTTTCTCTCCAGATAGCACCATTGGCAATGACTCAAGAATACAAAACGAATTACAGCAGAACCACTGATACAAAAAGGAATCAAGAAAAACAATGGGGATGTTTTTAATGAACCACTTGCGCTGTTATAGACAGTTTTCAAAAGTTATTTTTATGATTAATTTTATTTAGACACTGTTATTTGCAAATCTGCTCTTGCTAGTACGCACCAGTGACTCAGTTTATAAAGCATTCTCCATTTTTTATGCCCTCACAGGAATTTACAGTTGTTGGATCCTCATGGAACTGGTTGTCTCTGTCAACCATGCATGCATGCACGTGTATTTGATGTAAATATTTATTAATTCTCTGTAGAGAATACAACAATCAAACAGTCCTTGAATGACCAGAGTCCAACAGTCTCATTTCTGAACAATATGGAAGTGAAACGTTCTATGCCCAGCTGTTCAATTTACATCTTTTGTTGCACATCAGTGAATTCAGATGGCCTAAGTTAATTTTTAGGGCACTTCTACATTTTGAGGTCTCTGTGTCACAATAGGCTTATCTGACACTTAAACAAGTACATATGAATGCAGTTTTCTTTTCTGTATTGCCAAATGAGGATCCAGCAGTTATCTTTTTCAAACGAGTAAAATAGAAAGTAAATAAATATGCTATGTGCAGGGTGGGATTGTAAGATGTCCTGAGTATAGGTTGGGAAGCCAAGGGTCCTGAGTTCTGAGCCAGATTAAAAGTCACTTTCAATGACGACAAAGTTACGTATGTAAATCCATACTTAGGCATTATAATAGTGTACTCAGTATGTCAGGGCTGCCTAGAAGAGACAGAAAGCCTAACACACTCCGGCCAAGTTTTGTCCATGTGTTGCTACAGTCTGCTGCGTGATGTGCTTACTCTAAATCTGAAATAGTTCAGAAAGACGGTTTCTACATGAGCAAGTAGTATGATGGTGCAGCAGCAGTGCAGTAGAGCAAAGCACTCAGTGCAGAGTACCCAATGTCTAAACAACACACATTTTGGAGGTTTTGGAAAACAAATGCAGGTGTGAACTAATTGGGAATTCCTCAATCCTCAGTACTTTAGAGAGAAAATGATTATAAGCAAAAGAAGCAACTGGAAAAAAGAAACTGCTGCAAAATATGCCTGTGGCCAAGTTTTATTTCCTTTTTTTTCCTTTGGATTATAGTTCTGCATGAACTGAGCACCAGCAAAGGCATTTTTTTCAGTGTCAAATTGGATTGAAACAGTCCATTTTGATAAAAACCTGGTGAGAAAGATTTGTCTTTCAGTGGGTAGCCTGGAACTGTCAGAATGGTACCAAAGCTGCCCAACTGGTCATTTAACCATCCTCACCTCCTCCTTCATGATTGTTTCTTAGTTTTAGTTGCTCCATCTTGTTCTTCATCTTGACCGTGAGCTCCTCAAGGCAGGATCTATTTCTACACATGTGAGAACTTTCTTGTTTTGGTTTTAAATGTGACACGGTGGGGCTCTTGGATGCTGGCCCAAGGCACACGGTAAATGACAAAAAAACTAACAGTAATCATATTCAATATCCTTAGCTGCCATTACATTTTCAGCCTGCTCCTGCTCCCTGTTTTCAAAGCAGTTGACCACCTTGGGAAATGAATGAATACATAGCCATTTCCTGCTTCTGATTCAGTTTGTCGTGCTTGTAAAAGTTGTATATGCAGTGGTCATATATGGGTCAATGCCAAATGGACAGAAAAGCCAGAGAAATTGGTATCTTATTTAGGCACATACATATCAGTAGTTATAAAATTTGAACTGAAATGTGATTTTCTAACATTAGAATTGGACAAATAGGCTGTGTCTTCACTGTGGGATAAGTGTGCTTTGTGGCACGTCCCATGTTCTAGTCCACCAACATGACCAACATGCTGAACACAGGACCTGCTGGAGCACAGTGCAAGTCCCCAGTGGGCTGCTAATCCTGGTTAGCTCTGCGTAACAAGAAAGGTACAGCCGGGAGCAAGAGGCAGGTATGGTGTGTTCCCATATCGCTGGCTGTATCCTAACTCTATCCTGGCATAAGTGTGCATGCCTAGATTGAGACACTGGAAAGACAATCACGACCCAATTAATAATATATGGTGAAATGCATGTAATTGATGGTGGCAGGTAAACATGAAATTCTCGGCAAATCTGAGGCACTTTCTGAAACAGAGTCTGGCCTGTTCCTGGGTTATAAATTTGCGTGTGTGGAAGAACTGTTTGATACAGAGGGAATTTTGGGGAGGGAGGAAGGAATTTTATAGAT
>NW_008824938.1:476491-485961 GCF_000699105.1 Pygoscelis adeliae | reverse complement strand
GGGTCGGGGGGTTGGGGGGGGGGGTATGTGTGTTTTCTTTTTAAGTCTCATTTGAGAGAAGTAGTAATAGGAAATTTGTAAAGGAAGACCAGAGCATATTTAATTGTTCTGTTCCCGCACCAGATTGTCTGGGCATAATAAATGGAACATGAGCCCCGTGTCTCTAATTTGATACTTTGAAAGGCCCTCATTCTCTTTTTGCCCAAGGCAGACATCTATTCTCCTATTAAAGTTCATCTAAAAAATAACTAAGCTTAATCCAGCTTCCACTGAAGTCAGTGGCAATTTTTAAATTGATTTCACTGGAAACAGAAATAGGCTAGGCCTCTAGGATACATCCTTGCTTTTTTTTTTTTTTTTTTTGGTCAGATTATGTCAACATAAGTATGCCTGCATTCTTGAGGAAGTGGCATGGAAGATAGGTAAAGAGTTTCACTTCCCAGGAAACACCTCATTTTTTTTCAAATCTAGAATGGGTTGGGGAAAAAACCTGGAAGACCACTCCAAATCTGTCCTATGACCCAAATGAGTTAGTACATTTTTTTGTTTAAACCTTCATTGACATATGCCTACATATTAAACCGTTTGCCACTACAAATATCTTATAGATAAACTATCTTACAATAGCAATGTGTAAACTTTTGCTAGAGGCTACCAAAAGCTTTTTGTCAAAAATTTCCAACAATTCCTGAGTGATGGGAATCCGCTGGTGCAACATTACGGGGAAAACTCTGACAGCTATGTGGAACAGGTTTGAGCAGCGCTGTTGCCAGCAGCCTGTCTTTGCTGTTGTTCCCGCTTGTTCTCAACATTACTGAAGTTGCCCTAGCACTGGCAATGTGTACGTTAAAAAATACCTTTAAACAAAAGCTTAGTGCTTGAGTGGATTTAAATGGTTTTTAAATGTGATCCCACATTGTATGGGTCAATCGTGCTAGCTATTTTCCAGCAAGGTTTTGATTTAAGCCCAAATCTGGCTATCAGCGCTTGAAGTGCCTTAGGGACAGGGCCTCAAAATAGAAGTACTATCTATAACCAGATGGTGACAAAACTAAACATTTGGGGGAGTCGTGAAGCAGAATTTCATCCCCAGTCCTCCACACATGGAAGCAAGTCACTTGCGTTTGGTGTCCTACAGACCCTCTTCTACCGAAATAAAGCCTGTAACAGCGGCCTGTATGATACACTGATGTTACTCCCTGTTTTTAATTCCTCGCCCCCTGGATAGGGCAATGCAGTCTGTTAACAAGCAGGACGTCTCAGCTCGTTCTGGTTTTGTCACACAGGTAGGCTGCGTATGGTCTCAGTGAAACAACCGGTGATTAACCAGCTTCCAAATGTATATTTGGACCATCAGGGCTAAAACTACAGAATATTAAAGGGAAGCAATCACGTGGTGGACACAAAGCATCAAAGTACATGCTGACTTTTCAAAATTATACATCCTTGTATCCTCCAGGGCACAGTCCTATTTAGGTATCGTTGCCATGTACAGCACAGCTGTGGGTTGTTTGACAAAAAGACCCTTTACACTTTCAGTGAGGTATTCAGCATAGAAATTCTTGGAATGTTTTCCTAAATCTATAAATGGGCGGGACATTTAATTTAGTTGTTCCCTACTGCTATCCTCCACGTTTTCACTATAACTTCTTTTTTTTTTTTTTATTTATGCACACTGTAATCAGTCCTTTGTCAGGGATTTTCAAACTGGAAAACAATTCATTGACATTTTGCTTGGAGTATTTTTGTGATGTTAGAAAAGCAACAGTTACATTATTTAGCAAGGGGTAGCCTGTCAAACTCCTGAACCTGGTCTGGTAGCATACTTGCTTTGCTTATGAATAGTACCTACACTAGCATGCTTTATTTACAGAATGAACTGTTCTGGAATGAATAGCTGAAATCTACCCAGGTACAATAAAAGTCCTATTGCTTTTTAATAAGAGATGTTGCTGAAGTTGCTGTAAATTTCAATGGGAGTTCAACATCTGGAGCACCTCCAAGATCTGGCTCCTAATTTGGAACCTGAATTACATTTAAAGCCTAGATTGTTTTTAAGTTTGTCCACCCAGTTTTATCATCCAGTGCCTGCTTTTTCTTTGCAATTACTCAGAATCCACCAAACTCTACTAAATTGCAGGACACAGGTACGCCAATTAGCAGCAGCTGAATGCTTCTATTTACAGGGGAAAATCAGGTGTGCATTCCTACAATTTTTCACAGAAACTTACTTGTATGAATTTGTGTGGTTGTTTTATTACTTTCACCTCAAATATTTTCTTTAAACAGTTCCATAACATGATGGAGGTAAGACTTGGGTACAAGTGGTGAATTCTGAATGGCCCAAGACTTCTCTGAATGATTGCAAGGGAAGATGTTTCTCTGCACTACAGTTGCCTCCTGCTGTGCTACCATGGCTGTCCCACAAAAAAGGAGGTTCCAGGAATACGTGAAATACAACACAGAGCAATAAACCTTAGTTAAAACTACTTTCAGTCCATTCAAAGTGTTGGTTATCATAATAAAGACCATCTAAGGTCCTGTCTCACTGGACGGAGGCCTGATACAAATGCCACTGCAGTGGGAAGGAAGCTTTGGCCGTCTCACCCTCATTACACCAGTACCAACCTACTGCACTGCTCCTGCTGCTGGCTGCCAGGTGAAACCCTGAAGGTACAGCAGCAAGCTACTTCCACTGAGGGCCCATAGTTCTGAAACCCACTTCTTCTGACACTTCTCAGAAAGCCATACTTGATAACCTTTCAGTCTGCAACTTACCAATTAATTCATACAGGTGAACTTTTTTTTTTTTCCCCTGCAGCACGACTTCCAAGGCATTAAATCCCTTTATTGTAGAAATATATGTATATTTACTTTTGTCTTTGGATATAGCGGGATTGTATTTAATTCAGGTTAGATATCCCAACACAGCAATGTTCCTACAGAGAGCTCAACAGTTACATCTGAGGAAAGCTTCCCATGTTTTGCATCATTTTGTGAGGAAAGGAAATAAATTAAGGTTAAATATGGACTAGTAAACGGAAAGAAAATGGTTGATTAAATGCTGCTTTCTCAATTTCGTGCCATAGGGGAGAAAAGGCAGTCACTCAAGACAGAGAGGAAATAGAGTTTCAGAGAATATTTGGATTTACAGTGTGATTAGCTGGCAGAACTTGCTACCACCATATATTGCTAAAGGCATAAAGCTGGAAAAAAATGTATTCTGGCTGCCTATGGCAGCTATGATTTTCATCATGTCAATTCGGTAATTGGACAGTCCCGTTTTCAAGGCCAGTTCTCCCAAATGCATAAATGTGAAAATCTGAGATTTCTCTAAAGCTATTTTCGTGTTATTCTATTTGCTCTCTTTTTCAGTTTTGTGCTAGAGTTTCTCTATTTTGTGTCTGTGTAAGTAAGGTTTTTCTTACCTTAGTTCAAATTGTGCATGCTGTGTATGTCTGTGTGTTTGTCATAAAAAGGTAACGTCCCAGCTTTGTAAGTCCCTACAAGTTTCATTAAAAGAGGTAGCCCAAGAGATAAAAGAAACCCTGCCCAGGAGATGGAAAACTACAGAGTGTTATTTCCCTTTATTAGTCTGTGGAGAAATCACACAGTAGAGACTTTGCGAATGTCTCCACTGCAAGAAAAACTTTGGTCATTCGACTTTTTATGAGACACCAGGGAATCAATCACAGGATAGAAACCCTAAGAAACTAGAACTTATGGGCTCCAGCATTCATGGAACTTCATACTATTCTCTTAGTGCATCTTAGTCATATTTCAACCTATACACATACTTTTCTCCTTTTCTTTTGTAGTTTTGGCACAGATCGAGATTTCACTTCCCATTGCAAAACTGAGACTAGCATTCAGAATGGATGTTATCATCCATTTACACTTCAGGAAAACATTCTCCTAGTGAATACTATGGGCAACATCCACGTGACTTGTACCCCATTGCCGTTATTTGCTACATCCTGCTTGTTCAAGTGGGCTTGTTCAATTCAGGAATAAAAAGGCAGGTGTTTGGGCCCAGCCCTGTGCAGACACCCATGCCCTGTTGTGGCAAACTCTCTCTGGCAGTGCAGCTGGATGTGCAAAACTGCACCTTTCCCAAGAATGAATCTGGGAGGCTGATGGTGTGGTGATAAAAAAACCTGTGTAACCTCACACACGCATTTTCTGTGGCGTGAATAGCATTTGAGTTTAATTTTTGAGGCAACTTCATATATATCCTGCCTCTGGCTTGACCTGAGAGCTTTCTGAAATTCTCCCAACTCTGCTAGCAGTTAGTGGGATTCCTCTTCTAGGAAAAGCTCAGCACGTTTTTCCTAGCACATCATCTAGTTCTGTTGTGAGCGCCACCTCTTTTGACCGGTACTATGGACACGAAATAAACACCAGTACTTAATATAATACTGTCTGAAATCCCAGTTGTAAGTTCAAACAGCATATGCTTCAGGGCATACAGTCACTGTTCAGATGCTGAGGGTGGTTGGTTTTTTTCTCATGAACATGAATGTCCTGTCCAAAACAAATGTCGTCAATCTTTAGTGGCCTTGGACTGAAAGCAATTCCAAATTAATCTAGCAGGTTGGCAAATGATCAAAAATACCAACAATATATGAATTGATGCAACTTACTGCCAGTTACATAAACAAGGAAGGCACCATAATGGAGTGGCTGACGGCACAGTCAAATACTGCTGCAAGCAGGCTTTCAGTACTACCTATCCATCAGCTGAGTAAGATTCTGTTCACTTGCTTAAAATTAAATAATGAAATTAAACTAGCTACAATAAACACTGTACAGTGTAGGGTAAAAAAAAAAAAAGGCAATGGAAAAGAAAGACTGAAATTTATAAGGTGGAACTGAATATGAAAGCTCCTGGTATAAAGAAAGAAGACCCAGACACACAAAGCACTGTGTTAGGAAGCTGAGCACACAAGGTAAAAAACTGGTCTCACTGAAGACAGTGGCATGTCTTCCACTAAGTCATTCAAGTTATAAGGTCAGCATCATATTGGGGTACTTCCCTGTGTTTAGGAACCAAGAGAACATTTAATGGAGAGGACAGAATTCACCTTAGAAGCACAAAATACCCCTAATACTGGATACTGTATTTTTTTAAAGTCAGCATTATTCTGAAAGTATTAGGAATGCTGGCTTCCTTTTCATGTTCTTTTTTCGGGGGAGGAGGGGGCGAAATGTGTTTGAACAGCTTAAAGTAAGAAAAAGAAATGGGGATTTATATTGTTACCAGATGAAGAGTTGCCATCTTGTCACCATTCCTCAGTTAAATTGAGCTGCTTCTGCTGCAGGGACCGGCGGGTTAATAGCAGTGAGAATGTGAGTCCACCTGGTTTGCACTTCAGAATAGGGCTGGTACAGTCACATTCAAAAAACAGTGAGTATAAATCTTTAATGGAAGTGGCAATTAAAAAAATCAAAAAGACAAATAAAAAGGAAATTAACTTAAAGAACAAAAAAGGGAGCAATGTCAGCTTTCAAAGCACTGACTGGATGCTAGGAAGGATGATCGTAAACGGTTCAGAGACCTAATAAGTCACTTACCCACAGCTCCTGTTGACTTCAGAGGACTTTTTCCCAGATGAATAGAAGCTTCCTAGGAAAATACTTGAACCTAGCCAGCAGCACTAATGAGATAAGTCTGTAAAACTCTCCGTGCCATTAGCAAGGCACCCAGGAAAATTAACAGCAATGGTGAGAAAAATTAGACATCACAGGGGATTCCAGGGGGTTTCCTCCCATTCCCGGACCATTCCACCCAGTTTCACAGTAGCATGTTGCAAAGCCTGTAAAATGCAGCCTGCTTTTTACAGTGCCTAATGGAATGCCCCCGATCTCTGGTAAAACCAATAAACCTATATTTTCATAAACAGGAAAACAAAGTTAATCCCCAGAGCTTCTGAAATAATAATAATAATGAATTTTAAAAGTGTAGAATTACCTATTATTTGTATCACAATAGCAAGTAGAGAAGCCAAACAAATTGGGAGTTGCTCAATACCGGGCAATGTGCAAACATAGCACAAACATAACAGAAATATGCAACCTAAACAGACCAGACAGCCAGAGGGTGAGAGAGGAAACAGAGATGCATGTTAATTACGACTTTCCAAAGCCACGTGCATGCACAGAATGAAAACTAAGGGAAGTTACAGAAAATATATTAGAAAGCTAATTACCAGCCCTGGTTCTTGCAAGTGTAAAAAACGCTATTGCTTGTGGGGTTGCATTTCTGTCAGAAAAAAGGACAATGAATGAAGGTGTCATACAGAGATTTCATTGCAGGCTCACGATGAAACAACTATATCACTGCAGCTATTTAGCAAAGTGCCTTTCTGATAGAAACAGTACTATTATCCCTTTGGATTTTCACTTGGTGAGCTTCTTTTGTTCATGGATCTTCTTTTTATTATGCAGAAAAGCTCTGAACTACTTTGCCAAGTTCAGGTCTTTACATGTTGAGTGAGAAGTGACTGAGTCAAGAGGACACACACTCTTTTCCATTCTCCCCACACTTTCTTGGTGAGCAGTAAATCTGCCTCACGCTACTTGGTGAAAGAGCACCTCAGCTTTGTTTTAGGTCTCTGGATCTAATTCGGAAAAAGACATATGCTACCTATAAAGCCATAAGGGAGCAGGCATGGTGCATCAACTTCCACATGGACAGTTATCAGGCCATGTAGAGGGGCTTGTATCCAAAACGCATGCAGATTGAGAGTGTTTGTTGGGACTTCCAGGCGAAACTTCTGCCTCTTCTGGAAAAAGCATGTTTTTCCCTTACCCGGACTCGTTCACAGGGAAGAAACATTTAGAGAAAACACTGGAAGGTGAATATCCCCAGTAGCTTCCTCTTTCAGCAGAGGAGAAGACAAGAACTAGCCTTCTCCATGCCTACCACCTCCACTCATTGAGCTGAGCTCCTCGTAAAGCTGGTGGTTATGACTGGCCTCACCTTCAGCATTGGTCATGAACAGCCCCTTGCAACTGACCGAATGAGCAGAGCATAACATGTTGCCTCTTGTTAGGTGAGCCACGTTAAGGGACCATACTCCTGGTTCCTTTGCCTGTAGCAACTGCAAAACAATGCACATTTGCCTAGGCTGCTGTCATGAAGGTACACAGTTGCCACAGGTAAGGAATGCAGGTATGGTCAGCTAACGCAGCTCAGTGAATAGCTACCTTAACCACTTGTAATTGCTGGTCCACATCTTCACTGACTTGTGTATGGCTACACTAGAAGGAATCAGGTGGTGTTTATGAGTGTTACACTTACACACTGCTATTTAGTCACAGCTAACATGTTCATTTTGTTGTTCATTTAAAAAAGGGAACAACCCATTGTTAAATTTGGAATTAAAATTTTTCCCTTTTAAAAAGCAATCTTTTTTTTCACAGACACCATCAAAGCCAGCAATGATGGATTTCTATTTGTTATGTTTGGTATGCTAACTAGGAAGCACTCTGGCCCACAGGGTGGGAAGAATGTCATTTATCATCAAAGGTTCATATAAATATTGAGTTATTTCTGCCTGACCATTTTTTCATGCTTCGGCATGAGGCCCTAAGGACAGCAGGGGAGGAAAAAGTTTTTGAAAGATAAAGTTCCTGCCTAACTTTGGATATGGAAGAAGTAATTAGTAAAAGTCGTTAGTAATATGGGCAAGACTGTCACTGGGGAAAGAAATCAGGAGAATGGTCAGTTTTAGTCAGATGGAGACAAGAGAGATACTTGGAAAGTGGTAAAGACAGCGTTACTGCGCTTTTGAGGAACTAACCGTAATAGAGCAGAGTACAAACTGTTGGTCAGAGCACATTTGTCCAACTCAGTTCAACCTATTGACGGCTTAATTGAGCTTATTTGCAAGCATGGCTGGCTCTATACAGTTTGTTCTCACACACAACATGATTCGTACTTTGTTAGTAACTATGGCAGCTGAATACGTACCATTGCTGCCAGAAGCAGCCTGGCACATGACTGTCTTCTGACAAGTATTTGGCACATGCTTTCACAATGTAGATGAATCTCCTGACTCTGCTGCTGGACCTGGTTTGGAGAGGTTGGCTTCTTACAGGTTTATGCTACTGGGCTACACAACGTGCCTTTGGGCACTCTAGTATCTGTTGAGACATGTGGCAGGGGAGATGCCTGAAACTGAAGATGTACCAGAACCATCTAACACAGATGACTGTGGATGCAGGCACTTGACACAGCGTTGTTCCTTGGGAGTAATTGCTGTGGGGAACAGTGCAAACTGTGTGTTACCACAGGGTCTGATGAAAATGCCGCAACTCTTTAGAATACGGTGGTACTCCTAATGTGGACAGTCCTTCATGGGAATCGTTAATGTGTTAGCAGCTTTGGCCCAAGATTCCTGTGATGTTCCTGTGATTCACCTGCTCCTGCATGAAATTTGGCCAATAAGAGCAGGAAGTTCTTACTTGCATCACGTTTTAAATGCACAATATTGAAGCAATATGTGGCATGCTGTTCCCCTTCTTGGTTTGTACACTTACCAAGCCAGGATAGTGTTTCCGCGGAAGTTTTCTGTGTAAATATGCCTACTTGCAACATTTCCATTTAACTACACATTTTTTTTTGCATGAGTTCAACAGAATTTCTGTTAGCGTGTCTTCTTCAATATTGTTTTGCTGCTTTGCTCCTTCTCCCAAGAATTTTTCAGGAGTGGAGGCCTGAGAAACAGAGCTTGAGAAAGAAAATGAACTCGTGGTTAGACTGACTGGATCTGCACCCAAACTCTGGATTAAGTTTCTGGGTTTGCCACACACTATATGAATGACCTGAGGCAAGCTATACTGCCTCTTTATACTGCAATTTCTCATCTTGAAAGTGGGGATAATAATACTTTCTCTACATCACAGGATTCTTGCAAAGTCAAGTCCATTAACAGTCATGAGAAGCTTAAGCAGAATGGAAGCAACCATTGCAGCTGTTCTTTGCAGCCATCAGATAAGGGTGTTCATCGTCTAAACATGCGCAGCTGAAACACCACCGGCAGGGCACCGGGCTGAGACTGGTTTTCAGTGCCCCTGCCTGTGCGAGGGGAGATCAGTGGCTGGGCGTGTCTGATGCAGACACCCCTCACACATGTCCTTCTGAAGGCAAATTAGGCATAACCACATCTGGTACCTCAGTGGGCACAAATAGATACCTCTGAGGAAAAATGTCCAAAATCGTAAAAAAAAGAGTCTGGAAAAATAATAAAAACCAACCATGTTGTCAGTTGATGCAGGTCTTATTAACGATAAGAAATCTATATTATTAGTAAGCGTAAATGTCAGGGATTCATACAGACTGAAAACAGAGATCAAAAGTTTTTGAAGGATTTTTTTATACGCTTGATATCCTTTTCAGACTCTTTTATAACAGTTTGTGGATTTAGGTATAGATCGGGAAATTTTCCACTCCACAGTTTGTTTCT
>NW_008824938.1:475598-476457 GCF_000699105.1 Pygoscelis adeliae | reverse complement strand
CAACTCGTTAGCACTGCCACATTTTCCATTGTAACCCATGCCGCTGAACCACGGATGATGTGCAAAACCAGGACAAGTCGTGCACAGGTGAGATGGAGGAGGATGGCAGCCTGTCTCCATGTGTAGCTCGACAGCACCATGGTGACACTGGGTAGAGCTGCCAGCCGTACTTTGCCACCCAGCGAGGAACGCATGATCTTGCACGTTCATCATGTTTTACATTTGAGTCATGCTTGCCACCTTTAGCTTTTCTCCCCCCTTTTTTCATTTTAAAAGACAACATATGGTCCAGTGGAATGGAGTGGAGAGAGCTCTCTTCAAGAGTGACGCCATACCTATTTTGAATCAGTAAATCAGTTACGGGTGTGGAGCACCCGTGATGAGCCATCACCTTTCTGCAAGATCAGGTTCATATTGCTGTCACGGACTGCCAGGGTGGGACGTAGGATGGGGAAGTTTACCAACACGCAGAGGGGGTTTGCTGCTGTCAACAGCCAGGGGCCAGAAGCGAGAGCCCCTTCTCTTTTCCTGGAGGTCCGATCCCAACCACATCAGCTTTCGTGACCTGCTTTCACCACTTTTCCCCCTCCTTGGCCTCTGCGGTGCCAGCACAAAATTTTGGACAGCCGGCTAACCAACGGTCAGTCATTTGCACTAACTGCCCCAGCGCGTGCTATCTCCTCACAGAGCGAAGGCAGGAAAAGCATCCGAGGAGGTGAGATGACCCCGCCGGCTTCGGAGGACTCTGGAGCGCTGGCTTCGCCCGGCTCCGGACAGGGAGAGCCCACCCCGGTGGACCACACTCGCGCCAGCCCGGCGCCGATGTCCCACTGGGGCGCGCAACAAGGCCCGCGGCGGC
>NW_008824938.1:452785-474315 GCF_000699105.1 Pygoscelis adeliae | reverse complement strand
TGACCGCCGTGGGGAGACCCGCACAGCGGCGTGAGGGGCAGAAGGCCTTTCCGGGGGGGGCGCTGGGGTGTAACAGCTATGACTTTGTTGTGCATCCGGAGAGGTAAAGTTGTATTTAACGCGGTTATTTGAAATGTGGCGCTCGTCTTCTGGGTTAAGCGTTTGGTTTTCAGGCCGTTATTCAGTGTGTGTAACCTTGTCCTCTTACCAAAATCATAAATCTTACTTTCATAGGCCAGGAGAACGTAAGATCCTGCGACTTTTAACTCCGAAGTTGGATGTGCATTAAACTGTAAGTCTTCTGATTTTGTTTTTGAACTTGGATGGATGAATGGAGTAATTATTTCACATTTGTGAGACAAAAACTTCAGAAGTAATTTAAATGAAACCCTAAGCAGACTTTTCCCACACCCACTGCAAATATATCCCTGCTGGACTGTGATAACTGGTTAAAAAAATAGAAAAGTAAAGAAAACCTGTAAAGCCTGGGGGGAGGGGTTGCCTTAAGCTGTTTTTTTTAGGTGTTTTTTTGGTGATGGGTTTTATTTAATCCTCAAGGGCTGGCAGTCATCTTTTAAGCTTAAATCAATGTATAGGAAACACCTGTAAGTGTAATACTAGTATGTTTCCTTATATTTAACTGAAGTAATTAATATTAGATGGTGCTTTTTCCTCACTCATAAGGAATGTTTGATCAGATTACCTAAGCAAATTAATTGACTAATAATTAGCTCAGTGAAGGTACAGATACCTTTCTGAAAGTTGGGTTTTTTATGTTGTTGAAATATAGGTGCAATTTTGAAAGATGTAATAAAATACTAAATTTCTATTGTAATAATTTTTTTTTGAAGGGTGAGAAGGGACTATTGTAGATGAAATTGTAGAAGGTGATCAAGCAAATGACTACAACCACTAATTAACTAAGTAGCAGCTCAAATAAGCGATGAGATAATTCACTGTATAAATTTTAGTATGTATATACATTTAATTATGTGTCAGTAGTTGCATCACTGCTCTCTTAAATTTAATTTCTCCCATTAGCTTGGGTGAGAAGCTAGAATCTAGATATAGCTGCCTGGATATCTAAAATTATTTTGCTAATGGGTAAAACTCTCTACATACTTTCTGCTTTGAGGAAAGGCTGGTATCCTTTCCACAGCAAAGAATCAGCTGGTCTATGTTCAAGAAACTTGAACATAGTGAAGTTTTTGTATACTTAGACCAAAGTTGTATGGATCAGAAATTACAGCATACAGTGTATAAAACATTATAATGCATTTGTACACCAGAGGAATGAAGAACTCTGAAACTGTTGTTAGGTGTAGCTTGTCCAGAAATGTTACAGCTGTGTCATACATTATCTTTGATTTAAAGGCTGTTTTGCTGAAAAATAATTGACAATTTACTTACGCTGTCATATAACCAGACAAAATAAACTGTTCTGAAGCTTGCTAGTAATTCTGACCTTAAGAGGGCGTCAGAAGTTCTGTGGTGGCTTGCAGTGTGGTGGTCTGTGGGAAGTCTTGTGGACGTGGTGGCTTGTCATGATAGGGAAAAGGCAGTTAGAAATGTTTTGAACATCCCATCATACTTTCTGCTGTCCAAAAAATCAGTTGAGTTGATTTAGAAACAGGAAAGGGAGAAGAGAAATTGAGTGTGTGTTCCAAGTGGCTTTTTAAATATTTTAGTGTGACTTTTTCTACCTAGATATCAGAGCTTTCATTGCAATGATAAAACATTAACCCTAGCGTAGTGTCGAGAAATCAGATCATGCCCTGTTGGAGGTATTACAGTAAACCAGAAGTGTTAAATGTCTCGTTTCATATTTTTCCTGAACAGGAAGTGTAATTGACACTCTTACATTTCTAGAAGGAGTAATGGTTTGTGGTGGTGAAATAATGTTAATCAGCAGTTGCTGCTATAATTCATTGTCCATGGAGGAGGAGTCCGTGTAACACCTGGTAAATTGAGCAAGTCCTTTAGAGCAAACTTGCACAAGCCCTTTAGATATTTGTGCCAGACCTTTTGACCCTCAAAGGTGGGGTGTGAAGGGGTTTCTTTTTTTGTCTCTTCAGTAGGGATTTCTTGCTAGAATTACAATACACTATTAGAAAAATACTTTTTCTTTACACTATTGATATATAAATTACAAGGAAAACATATTTCATTCTGTGGTATATAACTGAGGTAGTAGTTTCTTGGAGTTCAAGAATTTTTTTCAAACTATTAAGAATAGTGTTGAGACATTTTCTTTGCTTAATGTGATTTATAGACCAACGTTTAGGCATGAAGCACAATGTGGAATTAAGTTACTCAATGTAAAAAAAAAAAAAAAATGTTAAAGTACTTCTCTGAAGTACCTCTCTTGCAGGTCTTTTTATTTGTTTGTTTCATTTTTGTGAATTCAATTTGGCAAATTATATGTAAGCTTAGCATACCATATTGCTAAAGAAAATCTCTTGTCAGTCTGTTTTGCAAACTCTGTCATAATTCGTGTTAGCTCTACATGCAGAAACCCACTAGGTTCTGGTCAGTGTCACTGAGTGCTTGTCTAGAATTAAAATATGACTAACTTTCACTTACTTTTGAGTGATACTTTGATTATTCAAATTAGCTTTCAGCAACTTAGTTGCAACTCTTGATTACACTTGACAGCATGAGTCCAGGAACCGGATAGCAATTTATCATCAAATTCCTTACTGCAGCACATGTTTTTACTAGATACGGTTCTAGCTAATATTAAAGACTGTAGCCTTACATAGACATGCATCTGAGTGACCCAGTTATCTTTGGTCACCACCTTACCTTTGGGTATCTCTTCCTTGCTGTATGCCTCTCTGTGTGTTCAGATAGAGAAAATGGGTGAAAACTAGTGTCGCTCTTTGTAGAGCCTTGTTGTACCTTGCTGTGTTGTATTCATTAAAATGTATTTGCTAGTAACTACCATACCTGTTTAATATTAGTCTTCTTGTGTCTCCTAATCTTAATATTGGCTTGTAAAGCAAATAACTGAGTCTTAAAAGAACTGAGGGTGTTGTGAAGGTTAGTCGTAGTTTTGATACCTTAGAAGTCAGAGAAATGCTTTCTTATATATGCTGAAGGATTGTAGGGAATTGGCTGCTTTACTCCACAAATGTAGCCGATACATGTATGTCTGTCTTCTAATGCAATTTTATCAGTCCTTAAAGTATACTTAGCAGGGTTAACAGGAAGGAGTTTTTTTAATATTATAGCTGTCTTGCTGTATTACTGTTGCGTTAAAAGTACTGAAGCTAAGTGTGCATGATGATGTCTGCATGACTACATGATTATTTTTTTTCAAGAACAAATTTTTGAATAGACTAGATGGAGATGCATTAGAAAAGCAGGGACGTGGTGTTCCTTCCTGTAGCCAAGCCTGGGAGGAAAATAAAGTGCGGGTGGGGGAGGAGGAATGCTTCGCTGAAGGATGCTGATCCAGAGATGGGTGGGTTGGATTACTTTTTGTTTAAAAAAAGTCAGTAAATCCGAAGAGAGGCTTTTGAGTATTCACATTCACTTAAAGGTTTCAGGATATTTTGATGAAGCAAGTCTGTCTTGCGTGATTAGTGTCTCTTGTTTTATTGCATGACTAGTGATAATGTCAAGAAATAATGACAAATTCAAGGAACAAGCAACCTGAAGCAAATGAAAGTAGGTAGGAGTGCAATCAAACAGCTGCACTGAACATGTTGAAGCGGCGGCTTCACATAAAGAACAGATTGAAGAGGAAGTTTAGCAGGGAGAAAGCTGGCTGTTGTTAACAAAGAGAATGTAGGAAAGTTAGGCTGGTGAGTGTCCTCCTCCAAGAGGGTCTGTTCTCAGTGCCTGTTACATGGCTAGGTAACTCTGCTTGAGTTTGGTCTCTTTCTAGTTCAGTGTTTTGTGTGTGGTTAGAAGTGGATGTGTGAAATGAAACCACTAGTCCAAGGGTAATTATTGTCCCAAGAGGAACAGAAGTTTCTCTTGATTGCTTCTCCTCAACTCCAAGAGGAAGAGGAGCTCTCCTGCCTGTAATGAAGGCACAGTTAAGGGAGTGCAGACCTACTTCAGAGCACTCTTCCATCTTTGTCAGTGTCATGTTAACAGAAGGGTTTAGGAGGGAGGTGTAAGGATGAAGCATAAGGTGTCAATGCGATCAGCAGCAGGTTTTGCAGGCTTCTTCCTGGAAACATGACTATACTGTATTAACTTCCTCTGATTTGGTTAGCTTTCTGTCCAATCAGATTGGTAATATTTGTCATGAGATGTCAGAGGGAGAACTGATACCTTCTCTCTGAATGTGCAGTAGTGCATCGGAGTGGTACGTTGGAGAAAGCAAGCTGCTGACAATTGCACTGCCTGAAGAGCTAGGAACTGCTGTTCAGCTTGCTTCAAAGTTATGGTTAAGGTATATTCAACAAGCAACTGCAAAGCATCTCTGTGGGTTATGTTCAATGGATGGCTTGCTTATTTGGCTGATGTTGAAAGTATGGATCACAGTCTAGGCCAACATCTAATAATGTCAAAGGTCTATTGGATTGCAGTTACCTGAGCACTTGATCTGATACTGTGGTTATTAGAAAACTGTAGGCTCAGTCCTTCATTGGACGGAGTTTGAATCCTCTCCCCACCATACATAAATTGTAGCAGAAGTGTCATGGCCCATGATGAGATTTGTTTGCACTATATAAACCATTGCCTCTACATTGGAGTAGAGGTGCTGGAGGAGAAATTGCAATTCATCTTTAGCATAGTAAAGGAGAAACTTTCATCTAAACAATAATAGGCTCCTAATGGTAGGAGAAGATTACACATGGTGATGACCACTCCAATCCAATAATTTTTCACAGCAAAACAATTACAGTACTTACAGTTGCACTTTAGGCAAGCAGGGATAAAATATTGTAAGTATCTCTACCCATTTAGTCTGAAACACAAAGAGCTATTTGTTTTATCAGTATATAAATCACAGTACAAGGGCAAAACAATGCATGAACCAAATAGCTGATTACAGACTGCATCTTTCTTTGCTGGCTATTTTGGTGTCTTGTGCTTTTTTACAAATTACTGTACAACTCAACATGGTTTTTTACTGACAGTACATGCCTTGAACTTTATCAGTTATTACACAGAGTTCAGAAATGTTTTCTTAGGAGAACGAACTTTCCACAGAATAGGAAGTGTGTTGTCACCAAAGCCTTCCCAATCAAAATCCCAATTGTCCTCACAGAAAAAAATAAGTGTGTCTGTCTTTTGAATGAAGTTGGTGATTTCTGTCTTACACTTAGTGCCTTTTCTGTTATAAAGTACAGGCTTATCTTTGTATGGGCTTGATATACTTTTCCATCACTTCCTTTTTGGAAGGGAATCTTTTGTATTCACCCACTGAATTTGGAGACCGACTGTTTAAATCTTGTGCAAAAATAGGACCTTCATAAATTGCAGTTGGTTCCCTTGTCAAAAGTCATACTAGTAAGTAAGAACAATTTTTCATTTGAGCTCAACTACCTATTTCCCTTCTGAACCCTTCAAGTGAATGGTATCTTGCCCTGATTTTCCGTACTGAAGTCCTTTTCTAATAAGCTGAGTCTTATAAGATTTGTTCTGCCTTGAGATAATAAAAAGAAATTAAAATTGGTGTAAGAAAGTAGTTTGAAGTTGAGTAGTCCTGTTCACCTGAACTGTATAAACAGATTTTGAGGTGTGACAGAAATTGTTTTCTCCAGCCAAAACTGTGTGTAAGTATTTCAGAAGCAGGGGTTTACCTGTTTTTTATTTGGTGGTGACATATCCAAGAAGTCAATCTACAGTGCACTGAAAGAAAGGTTTAGAAACGCCTGTTTTAAGTAACCTCTAATTTTTAAGGGGAGGGAGGAGGGAGCAGGGAGTGGTCTTCAAATAATTGCTTTAGTTTTGGTATTTCCTGCACTCCTTGCATCAAATCATCAGATTATTTTTTTTTATTGTCCTCAAGCATATGGGGGGAATAATTTGTGGAGCTCATGGAAGACTAAGTCAGTAGCTCTGGTGCATTCCTTTATTTTCTTTCTCTTTTTTTTTTTTTGTTGTCCTATCAAAAATTCATCTTACACAAATGTTTAGGTGATCTGCTCACAGTGGGAACATATCACTGATCATGTCACTGGTATAGCCAGGGTTTGCTGAGTAATCAAATCTTCTTATTTCAGTGTTGAAATAGTGACTTGTTCTGAAAGATAAATCTAGGTGTGTTATTTGATGAAATTGTAACTTGTTTTCTGCTAAGCTGCCTTGTAATGGGTAAAACCTTGTGATGCTCTGGAAGAATGTTAGTTGTACTTAACACTGTATTGAAGTGAATTCGGAGGGGCAGTATGTCAGTACAGCCACTCTATTGTGAAATGTGATTGACTGTAACGCAGTTTTTCCATGTGGACCATCCCCCAGGGTCCACCAGTGCCAAGCTTCCTGTGAGGGCTCTAAAGAAGAGCCTGTAAATCCCTGCACCGGCGCCTCTTCTTCACCCAATCTTAATGATTGTTAAGTGGTGCTTCCACTTACCACAGTCCTTTCCCAGAAAGTCTGTAGGAGTCGTGAGGGATGCCTTTCAGATTTGAGTGTTTCAAGGTAAATCCTGGCTATGATGAAGTCAGTGGTGAACCATTCATTGAGATCCTGAATCCATTACAATTGTGTGTGTGAAGAAAGTCAACTGCATCTCTGCAAGAATGCATTTGCAAGGGTAGTATTTGTCATTACCTGCAGGTAGCAGTTATGTTGAAGTCTTGTCCCTTGTATTTCTTCATTAGAATCATAATTGTGTTAGTTGTATCCCAAGGTGCTTACAAACTAAAGTATGAGGACAATACATATACCAGAGGTTGTGATGGATTTGTTTATTTAACCTATTTGGTTGGGGCACAAGAACCAAGAATTGTCACCTTTGCTCCCAGTCCTGTGCCCTCTATGTTGTCAGGGTATGTATGCATTCACAGTAAGATGACCCTCATTTCATAAGATGTTTTGGGTTTTTTTTATTTCTGTTGAAAATTATAATAAATAAAAGGAAACTGCATCAAGAGTGATCCCACTTGTGGGAAACTCAAACAGGTATAAACCTGTTATAGTCCAAACAAGTGTGCATTTTAGTGAAATAGCATATAAATTAATAATTCCTTTAAAGAAAATGTTGTTCTGAAAGTGACAGTTCCACAGATAGCTACTCAAATGTTGGCAGAGGTAATGGGTTATTCTAGATTATGCTTTTTATACTCAATGTATGCTATTTCTTTTCTCAAATCCTTAAACTTAGTTCCCTTTCTTTCAGGGACAGAAAGCATAATGTGAAAGCTTTGTTGCTTTGTTTCTAGTGGTTGAGGTTATATCAAGATATTTTTGTCTGTTCTTGTGTAAAGACAGCATTATCAAACTATTTGTGGCTTATTGTCCCTTTAAATGTAACTTAATTTGTGTTTGCATCTATTCAAAGATGCTGAGGGCATTTCAAATACTGTACTGTTCCAAAATCCCAGGCAGCAAATTTTGCATGTCACCATGGTAATATGTGTGTGTGGGAGGAAGGCTAAAGTCAGAATCTGCATTAACAGAATCTGTTAATATTGCATATGCTCAGTGCCACTAGCACTGCTTGTTCTTTGATGTAGATATGTTCTTTGGTTAATTAAAAACAAAGTAATATGATGCAGCTAATACTGCTTATAGTCTGATTTTTAATCAGATTTTTTTTCTGATTCTGAAACTAATCCACTGAAATAATCAGATATGTGGGTAATCATTGAGTCTTCCTTCTGTTTAGGAAATGGCATGTAAGAATCTTGTAATCTAGCAAAGAACTTCAAAACTTATTCGTTGCCTCTCTAAGAACTTATCGATAGGCTTAAAAGTCAGCGTTTTACAATTGGAGCTACATACCAAGGACACTTACTACTGATAGCTCATATCCTCGTGACTTCTGCCAAGTCATTGTGAATGTTTAAGGTTCTTGGTTTTGGGTAAGCCTGTCTGGATGCTTTTGTACATGCAGTTGTTGCCTTAGACACAGAATTAGTTCTGAAGTGTAGTCAATGGTAGTTTAAATAAAAAAAAAAAAAAGAGGAGCTGTGTTCTCTTTTAGAGTGCTCAAACTGGTTCTTAATAATTGCCCTTATTCAGTCAGTGCTGATGACAGATAAACTTACAAATTCCTGTGAATTTATAGGAAGACTGGCTATTGCTTTTTATGGGGTACAGGAAAAGTTAAACCTGACATTTCTTGGCTCTTTACTACTGTAGTCTGAATAAACTGAAAAAAATGGGAGACTTGGATGAAGGATTATTTATTTTCCCCATTACTGTATTGATTGTCTCAAATTTTAATGAGTTGCAGTAACTTACTAGTTTAAAGAAACTGGTCCACTGCTATTGAGAATTACAGAGGCACTGTTACTGGTTCAAAATGCAGACGAAGTTATAATGACTTCTGTGTTAGGTGGCCTGAGAGAATGGGCTGCTTCTCTCTTTCATTGCATAGGTAAACCCTACAGCAAAACCACCAAGACAGATGTGGACTTGAAATGCTCTCTCTGCATCAGAGTTCAGATGGGTCAGGGGAGGCTCATGAGAGCTGCCTGTGACACCAGCAGAGTGGAGTAATTAGCCTGGTGTGACATGAACACTCAGAGTGTCCTGAACTTACGCAGTCAGCTGTAGGTCTGAGCCATCCATGTGTGCATTCACATCACTTGGTGATGTTTTTGTTTTGTTTTTACAATGCTATTCACGTGTTATATGCAGCCTGTCATAGCAATAATGCTTATTACTGTGGTATTTTTTTCTTCAAAATGCCAGGCCTCCTTTCGAGAGGGTAAGTGTGGGAAGCGATGACTTTGAAAGTCTTTGCCTTAGGAAAACAAGTTGTGTTTTTTCAAGGCTGTTCTTGCGAAGGCTGAACTCCGCTGTGTAGGCAGTGGAGCTGTTTGTATAACTAGTGACTTGCTAGGTTCGTTCTTTGCTTATTGAAGAAGGATATGTTTTATGTCCACTAACAGGATCTCTCTCTTTCTAGTTCTTTAAAAGACATCACTTCAGGGTCGATAGGATTTCGATGATCAGTTGTAGTTTTCGGTGGCTTTTTTTTGTTCTGTTGATTACCTTGACCTGTCTACTTCTGTTAGTACAGGATTTGTAGTAGCACACAGGTTGATTGTCACCTGTGTGATTTAAAGCAGACAGCTAAGGGATTATTCATACTAGATTTTGAAGCAAAAATTTAAGTAAATTACATCCTTTATCTGATAAATCAGTTAAGTTTATTCATGTCAGGTTCTGAAAGTCTGTGTTGGCAGGTACGAAAACACAGTACCTGCTTCTGAAAAGCATACTATTAAATGCACCTTCCTCCCACCAAACCCCCAATGGTATTAGCCTTTTTCAGCTGTTTTCTTATGAAAAAGGAAAGCCTTTACATATAGTGAAAGAGATCACTGTTAGATTTAGGTTGTATGGTAGTAAAATAATCTGAGAAAGAAGTATTAGCGCACAGATACTTTTTCCTTCTCTTTATGAAAGGCTTAGCCTCTCAAACATTGTAATACATACCAAGTTTCTCCATACTAAAAATCCAGTGTGTCTAATTGGAATGAAATATAAGGTTTCATGCCTTACATAGCTTAATTTCTGCACTCCCAGCCTCTGACCCAGGTATCTTTCAGTCTTCTCCTTAGTGTGTTCATACAGTGTTGTTCATTCATCATCCAAGTCGACACACCTGTGTCACTGATAAGCCAAAGAATTTCATTAGAACAGAGAAGAAATAGGAAGCGTGATGCCAGCACAGATAAACATGACCTGGAGGTCAGCCTTCTGTGTGTCTGACTCCTAGCAGTTTCCAAGAGGATCATTTGCTTTTTTCTTGGGGATGTTTCTGGAGGCCAAGGGAGATAAATGTAAACGTTATAAAATATTGGAATGTCTTAATGTTGCTATCTTCTAAGGATCTCTCTAAAACAATGTTTGAGGTGGGGAAGACTTATTCAGAGGTAAGTTCAAGTAGGCTATTGTCCCAAGTCCTCTTCTAGGCTAAGTTGGTGAATAGATATCTTTCTCCTTCAGATGTATTTAAGTGTAAACTCCATCTCTACATTGTCCTCTAGAGGACTCTAATTTTGAGACTTATATCCCTCTGATAGGAATGGGAGAAATTAAAATGAGCTTTCATGATTTTTTGTGCCTCAACTTACATTTAATGTTACATACCTTATGGCTCTTCTGCTTCCAAATCTGCACAGCTCTGAACTCATTGACATTTATTAACTCCATTCACATTCATTATGGCTCTATTAAATGAATTGGTGTATCGGTTATAAGTATCATAATGAAATGATAAAATATGCTCTACTGGCTATCTGTAATTTTCTGTATGCATGTGACTTTGCCACTGACTGGAATGGAAGGATGATTGAAATCTTTGTGTATATACTATACATGACTATAGAGATATGAAAATTACTTAGCAGGTGCATAACTAGTACTTGGTGTTTTTTCCATTTCTGTTTTTAATAGCTTGCAAAAGGATGAAAAAGTCAGATGTTCTAATGAAGATAACGAAACCCAACATAAAGTTTTAGATTATCATTTTCTTATGGATAAACTGGTGAAACAGCTGAAGTTCAATGTCTGGATTTTTTTTTTCAACGGAAAGGACTGAATGTTTGCAGGCTATTTAACTCTTCATCTATTGTAAACTCATGGCCTCTTTAGCTTAGAAAATACTTTTCCTTAGAACACAAATGCATTTTTAAAGCTTACACTTTAGATATATGTCTTCAAGTTTTTATCAAATTTCACCCTGTTCTGTGTAATTAGAAAATAACTTAGAAAATGTTATGGGGCTGCACTGATTTTTATCTCTGAATTTGATACTCTTAGTAAGAACAGCATTAATTTTCTCAAGTCTATTAATGCTTATGACACTTCTGTAGCTGCCCCATCAAAATAGACTCCTTTGGCATTTAGGTTCTCTAAAAGAATATGTATCTCTTCAGTAGAAGCACTGTACTAATAGATACGTTTCACCTTTTTAGGGTAATCTGTATGTCATTTATCATATTGATTTGTACTTTGTCATATTTGTTTTCATGCACGGGTTTTATACTGAACTTCTCAAAAAGACTAATATGACTTTAAGCTGTGATGGACTAAGTAAAATAAGAAATCATCTGAGCAGATAACGTCAGGATAATGATGAAATCGCCTGCTAATGTTGGAATGTTAGTGATTTCTTGTAACTGCTTAAATCAGTAATTCAATTATTATTTAGAAATACAGGAAGTATGCTGAATTGTTAGCTCTGAAAACAAGGCTTCAGACAAGTGTAAAGCTTCAAATTCTCAGGCAATGCTAACACTTAGACAATTGCTATTTATAACTGACATTCTTAATGAATGAGTGATGTAGGCAAGTCTGCAATAAGCTGTCCAGACTTCATAGAAAGTGATTACAGCTTGATTAGTAGTGTGCCTTGGCAGTACCTGCAAACAACCGTTCTTTCCACTCTGCTGGCTGGTACTCTATGCAAGTTCATTTAATAGCCTTTCAAGCCAGAAGTCTACCATTTATAGAAGTGGTTTTGTGAATTAAATTGTCCATTAGGATGTGGGTTCAGTCTACAGGCTTCATTCATCTGGGACTCTAAATAGCTGTGATGCAATGGCTTACAACTACTGGTCCAGATCTCATTTGTGACTGACTTTTAAAAGTGTTATTGTACAAGGATGGCTTTCATTGTTCTGTCATGCTGCTCTTACAGCATGGCCCTAGGTTTCTAATGCTACAGTTTAGGGAGGTGTAATTCATTTATTTTCTACTTAGTCTATTTTTCTTCAGGGAGAGGGGTGGAGGAAGACATTTGGCTTAAAAGCTATCTACTGTTACCTCATTTTTATAAATATTGTTACATATTGAAATGGCTTATACAGAATTGCAGTGTCTGCATGTTTAGGATGTTACGTGTGCTATTAATGTGTACTCTGTGCTAACATCTCATAATGCAGAATTGTCTCAGTTTTCTCTCAGTAAAATTTACTGATATGAATCTTTCTCCACTTTGATTTCAGTTGCATTGCATTTGAGTAAGGAGGTCCGTGTTTAACTACAGTTAAATTAGTTGGTTCTCCTATCTACATGTCAGATATTGTCCACAGAGTCTTTAACTAGAAGGTAGCCAACTTTCAGTGACAATTCAGTTACAAAATTGACATCTACTCTAAAAATGCATGTTTGCCTTGCTGGCTTTAAGGGTTTTATTTGTTTTCTTATTGAACTTGTTAGGCAACCAGTGCAGTGTCATGTGTTAATAAGCTGTTTGCTCAGCTGTTTTGTCTGAGGAACAAGCTTATTGTGATATGGTTATTTTACTGGGGGGAGGAGGCAGAAATCATCAGAACTCTGAATTCAGAATTCTGAATATAGTTTATGTGGAGCCCATCGCTATGATATGAAGTGTTTTCCCTGTGTGCCTCTGCTGCTATGTTGATAGCCTCTTGCTTTGCTCAGACTAGATGTCCCATCTTTGGGACCTGTGGTTCTTTGAGCCCTTCATCTAGTAACTCTACACCCTTTATGTAGTCTGTCAAGCTTATTGTTCTGTCAATTAGAGTTTACTTTTGTCGTCTCCTCATTATTCTGAGGTAACTAAAGAGTAAAAAGCTGTTGTCTGACTCCTTAGCCAAAGGAAGGAGTCTCAAATCTCATTCTTTCCAGAGAGTCTCCTTGTGTCACTCTCAGGGCTATGCAATCATCAAACATTATCTTCACGAAGGCAGTTATAGCCAATTCCTAATACTGTTCCTCTTAGTAATCTACTGTTGTGAAGTCTGTCCTTTTTGACCACCCAGATTTCTATCTTAACAAAAAAGGTGATCAAAGCTTTCTGTCTCTGACATGTAATGCTGTGCAGACAAGTTTCCCCCCTCCCTCTTTTCCTCCCCAGCATTCTTCTCTTCACTTACCATTTTTCTTCATTTATAGTCTATTTTACCTGCTCTCTTCTGCCTCAGCTCTTTGTTCCTAGCCCATAAATTTTCTGACAGTCTTTTCTGAAAACTACAGGCGTAAAGGTTAAAAAAAAACCTTAAGCCAGATTTAAAAAGTAAAATTATGTCAGTCTGAGAAAAAGCAGAACACTTGGTTCCCTGGTTTGTGAGCAAGGAAGGGCTGAAATATGACAAACAAGCCCCCAGTGAAAGTCAGCAAGCAAATGTCTTGCCATGTAGTGTGAAAGATAAAACACCAGGGAGCTCAAGTGTAGGAGAGGTTTTTTTGTTTGGTTTTTTTTTTAATACAATCTATAAAACGTTGCCCTACCTAACATAAGAGGTGCATAAAATTTAATTTACTACTACTTTTACCTTATTTTACATGAACATTTGAAGTGTGAACTGGATTGTTTGGAGTTTTCAGCTTTCCTCACAGTTTATGTCTGTTTTGAAGCCCATTTCTCATAGATGAATGCTGTCATGACAGGTTGTCATTACAGGTGGATGCTCTCTGAATACAGGGGTGTACTAGTTTGTTGTGTGGTTTGGTTTTTTTTTTTTTCAATACAGGTTTAACACTGGTAAATAGTCTGCTGCTACTTCAACAGCAGATTCTAGAGCAGGGATTCTTCTTTTTGCCCAGAGCCAGCTCTTACGAATGTGTTTGCTTTCTGCTATTGCCTGCAGTACTTGTAATCCATCCTTCCTTTTACTGAGAACTGCTGAACTTAGTAGCAGATGTCATGGACAATAATTCAAGAGCAAACTTGTTTGCTAAACCTCACACGTGTCAGGAGACTTAACTGCCAAGTTACACATTTTTATCACACACTTGGTACAAACCAGTTATTTTCTGAACTACCTGGTATTGCCAGTGATCTGAAGGCTGATCAGTAAGAACTAACTAATGTTGCACACAAAAATGTTGGAGTATACATCTGGTTTAGGGCCTCTCCACCTGTCCCTGCTAATACTAAGGTTTGACCCTAGCAAAGGGAGCAGCCAAAACTAAGTAGTTACTGCTTTTGAACCCATGCTCCTTATTTACTTCCTTTAACTATGTCATACATACACACACACATATACACACACATATGTATATTTTAAACAGTGTGCAAACATATTAGAAAAAGAATAAAGAACACCCAAGAGTGCACAAGTCAGTGAAGGTTTCTTCCAGCACTGCAGTGAACAAGGTAGCCTCTAATACTTGAATTCATTCACAAATGGCAGTAGCTCAGCCATTCTGATATCTGTGATGCTCTGCAAAGGAGAAGAGCTGGAGAAACTCCCAACTCTCTCTCTTAGTAGCTGTTTTCTTCCTGCTAACATGAAGTTACATTGCTGTTTGTTATAAATACTTTGCATTAGGAGCTGTAATAGATAGTTACTTATGCCATTTTTCCCCTCCTTCCTTGCTCTCTAGAATTGGGGATCTCTTCAGTGAATAACTTGCTGCTTAAAGAAAGGACTAGAGTAACTGAAATCATGAAATTCAGGTAGGCAATACTGTTAGATTACTTTATGTTTACCTCAACTTTTAAAGCAAAGATGACAGATCTATGAATATTCATTGTGGTACCAAAACCATTATAGCATGATAGGGATTTTGACCTTAAGTAGATTGGATCTGGTTTCATGGCTCTTCTCATGAATTGTAAGCAGCATTTCAAGTGCCTCCCTGGTGATGAGCCCCTGATAAGAAGTCCAGCAGAATTATGATATGCAAATGTCCTTTGTGCTCATAATAAAAACAGATTGATTAATATTCATATCTAATTCAGACTAACTTTGACAGGAGGTCCAGGTACTTTGTGACCCTCAATTAATTTAATGAATTATTTTTGACAGCACTACATAGTCTTGTTGCCCCAACAGACTCTGATATTCATGGTGTGTGCAACCACATATACTTTATCTAGATTTCCTTCCCTAGTTTTCTTACCAAAGTATATTCTTGATGGATTTGCTAATTACTTTATGTGAATTTCACATTCCTATTCCTTTGTTCAAAGTAAGCCTTTTAATTAGATCTCCATTACCTAATTCTTCAATAAGATGACAAAACTCCTTTGGTGTTTTGTGTGATACCTTTCATGGCTTTAATAATTTAACTTGCAATTTAATATCATGCTACTGCTTATCCTGGTTTGCTCAGCTTTGAAGGACCCATCCAGCTTGACTTTACTGCTTTCTAATTCCCATCAAGTACATGTGCTTTGGTGTGGTGTTAAATTATGTAGATGAATGGCCAGTGTTTTTAATCAGCTGAATTTGCCTCCAGCAAAATTCTGGGATAGATATATTCCTATTCGACTTTAGTAAGTGGTATGATTGCAGTGCATTTATGTAGGGTTAATTTCTGTGGATTATATGAGTACTGATGGAACAGTTAAACCCTGAAACTACTGCTGGTTTCTTATGAGCTCGGTTCTGTTCTGTACAACAACTTTAATTTTAGAAGCTTGTAAATTCTACTTTAATGTTTTCCTTTACTGTTTTATATTTCACTGTCTAAAAAATCCAAATGAACTGTGAGAAGGATTCTGTGAGGTAACAGCACTTTAGGAAATGTGCATAAAAATCTCTTACACATACTGCTTCCTCAGAAGGAGGTGTAACTTGTGGAACACATTGCACAATTCTCTGCATTGAGAGCAAAGCCTGCAAAACACCGTTTCATTTCTCAGTTACTGTGTAAGAAATATCTTTCTATTTTATCTTATTCTTTGTGCTTCTGAGCACCATTCATGAAGTATGTAATTCAAGTAGCAGTCAAACTTGATGCTTTACCATAAAAATACTCAAAGTATGCTGACTTTCATTTAAATACTGGTAAATGGCTAACACTACATTTTCTGTTTCCTTCTTTCTCTCACCCTTCCCTCATATTCCTTTGATAACTCTGAAGTGTTTTCAGTACGACTGACGATACCAGACATGTTTGGGCTTATCCTTCATGTTGTGCACTTTCTCTCTATGAACACACCTGTTTTTTTTTTTCAGTTCTGATTTCACTATTACTTGTAAAATCTTTCTGTCAGAGAGCTTGGGGAAGGAGGAGTCTGCACATGAATTTACCCTGGAGAAGTATGTGACAAAGAGGTGGTTTTATTGCTAGCATGTGAAACTGGAAGCATAAGTAGCATCCCAAAGTGGGAGCAGGAGCTGCAGCCTTCCTTCATGGCCCTGCGGTTCCTCCTCTGGCCTGTGTCTTGTAGCTATGCCTCAGGAGCATCCCCAGATGTTTATATACCCACCCTGTGGAAAAAACATTTAATTGCAGAATGAAAACGGGGTGTGCGGATGGGGAATCTCTGTCCTTGAGACTCTGTCAGGAGGGGGGAGAGAGAAGAAAGAAATGGTAGCCCAATCAGGTAATTTTAAAATAAATAAAAAAACCTACCAACCCCATAAAACCCCCCAACCAAAAAAGCTCACCCTGTGGAGGTGGATGGAAGAGGGGAAAGAGCAGGCAGGTGGTTGGGTAGCAGATGTAGGGGTAGTAAGGGCAGGTAAAAGATGGTGATGTCTCTTTGAAGAAGACGACTGAGAGGAAAAAAGGAGGAATATTTACTACTGAAGGAAAGCAAGGGCTGTACTGCAAGCAGCAGGAGGAGGACATGGGCATGGATGAGAGCTATGCAGGAAGACCAAGTGGGGAAGAGACAGGACTTCTCCTGGAGCACTGGTGTCAATCAGTGGTGATCCCCTCTGGAGCAGGGGGAGGCAGGGAGCAGAGAGAACTGTACAGTGCGAAAATGTGTATTTTGTTCTTGTGCCCAAAACAAGTGAAGTGCAATGGGTGTTCCCAACCTGTTGTCTGCCCTTTCTGTACAAGCTCCAGGAGTGTCTGCAGGAAGCTTCAATCACAGGGCAGGAAGTACAGCCTTCCTGACTTGCCTCGCTGGCAGATACGAAATTGATGAGTGTAAAATCTCCATAAACATCTTACAGAATGTCCTATTCCAGCCTAAAAAAAAAACCATGCTTGAAGTCCTAATATTTTTCTTCATTTATCTTAAGTATTTTGAGGTTCAAACTGACAGTTTGTAAGACAGTCGTGCAGGACAGTGCACCAGGGCCGTTCCCTGCTGCCTCTTTACCCAGAACCCTGCAACTTCTGCCTCCTCTGTCCTGCAATTGTGTGGCTGGACTCACATCTTCATTCACATAGCCAGTGTTTCTTGTCGCATGACTTTGACCACATGGTGGGTGGATGTACTTCCAGTCATGTGAAGGAGAAGGCATTAAGGCTTGTGGCTCTTCATCATAGTTAGTATATTCCTCATCTGGTCTCATGATATTTTGAAACATGTACTTTCCAACTGCTTAGAGCAAACACAGAACAATCTGAAAAAAAGATAAAAACGTGTTTTCCTTAAATTTTCCCATTCTAGTATTGCTACTTATCACTTAATTAACTAAAGGTCTAGAATACTGGGGTGGGGGAGAAGGTGGAAAAAAATTTCTTTTTTCCCTTCTGGAGGTAGTGTCAAAATGGTAGTGAATTTTAGATAATGCTTTTACACAAGTAAATGACTTGAGTTTGTCAAGGAAACCCTTACTCCATTCATGTCTAGCACTAAAAGCTCCTGCAACACTTCTGCAGTACACTTTTGCAGCCAGAAGTCCTAGTCTAAAATGTTAGCAGACTATTCATGTGTTGTGTTTGCGTCTGGATACCACCACAGAAATGCCTGAGTATCTTCAAAATTGGAAATATGTCTTTTCTATTACCTTCCTTTTGTAGTATATGGTTTTCAAATTTGGTTTATGGGCCATCTTTTCTGAGTAAGATTTTCATGGGTTTTAGTTTCCTGTGTAAGGAAGTGTTTAGACTTCATCCACCACACTTTCATCAGTTCTGTATGACTCTAATTTTCAATTTAATAATTGATTCCTGAAGTTGGAGCAATGGCAGAAAGAGAAATTTTAGTTCACTTATTTAACTGAAATTTATATGTGCTGTTCACTTTAAGGGCAAAGGAAAAAATTCACATAAGATGTTGGATTTTAACATTTTGGTTAATGAAGGACTTTTGTTTTTCAGTTTAGCTTAACTTATACCTGCAACTCCTGAGTTCTGATCATTGCATTAATCCTGTAGAATAACTCTGAAGTAACATGAGTGCAAAACTGTGCTCTTCTGTTAGTCCATTTCAGATGCCTGTTTGTACAAATACTCACATTTCATCACTGCTGTCTCTTGCACCAACTGTGTTTGTACCTGACTGTCCTCCACTTCCTTCATTGTTAAACTTTGGTCAAATCACTGGGGTGCAGCTGGATTGTGTGACTGATTCAGCTTCTTACACAGGTCTTCAAAAACAGTTTTGGTTTTTTTCCCTGAAACATTTTGTTTGCATTTTGAAGTAGAACACAACTGATCCAACTGAACGATATTAATGCAGAAGTCCACAGCACAACTTTTGCTGTCACTTTTCACAGTAAAGTGGAACATGAGGAACGAAGTCACTGAAGCTTTGTGCCAATGGAAACCATAAAACAGAAGAAAGCTGGGAATCAAAGACTGACATAAAAAAATTGCTATCATGGAAGCCAACTTTCATTACACCTGTCTGTATGAAGAGAATAGTAAACAAAAAGTAGGATAGAAAAGTGTGTCGGGAATATCGGTTGGTGTCTAAATTAGATACTTAAACTGGTTTGTCCTCCTTTGTGGGTAAGCCATCCTGCAGTGTAATGGGAAAGGGAAGGAAGGCACGAGGCCCACAAAGAAATGGTGCTAGGATGTACACCTGCATGATGTTTGGTTACTGTAGTTTGAAATACTGAATATACACCCTGAGAGATCTTTCATTTTCAAGGTTTTACATTTAGACTTCTAACTAGCTATAGAATGTACTTTATAATGACATTTTAAGTATATCTAACAGATTGGGAAGTTCTGTTCTGTAAGATTTTTTTTTTTTCTTTCTGGAAGTACAGTCATATGCTGTAATCTTTTCCTTAAACTGGCTAAGCTTATGTACAGTGTGAAATATGGTATCCTGAAAAACCTGTACGTGCTTCCTGCCCTCTTACACTGTACTTTGCAATAGTGTTTTTGTTCTTATATGTGGTTTTATGCAGGAAAAGAAAGTTGCCATTTTGTAATTAAGGCACAAAGCCTAAGAAGCCTAAGAATACAATTCTGGCTTTTACCACTGTGAATAATCATATCTCCACAGAAAATGCCCCAAGCACACGTGGTGCGTAACGCTCAGGACAGAGTGCTGTCTGCAGTGAGAATGCCAAGGACAAATGTCCTGGGACTACTTGAAACCTGGCATCCTGTTTCCTGGGGGAGCCCAGGCTGAGTGTTAATAGTCCTTGTTACAAATTGTGTAGTGCTTACTGTCTGTCTTCTGTACATCAGATTTGTAGTTACCCTAAAATGTGCAATGCCTATCCATTCAGAAAAGCTACCAGAAAATGTGCATGCGTTATACAGTCAAATTAGATCACTATAAGTATCAAATAATTAAGGAACCCTCTTCTACAGTGTGAAATTACTTGAGATACTTAAAATTTAGTAAGTTAGGTAGCTCAGAGGCAGAGAAGAGCTCACATGAAGGCTGGATGCAAAAGTGAACACAAGTGGAGGAGACCTGTTTCCCTTACCATATCTAAATCTTGCTCTTGAATTCTGGGTGGAACTTCAAACCATGGCAACTGTCCATTTTCTTCAAAAGAAGGAAAAGGATAATATTTTCTCCTATATTAATGATCTAGTATCAAGAAGGAAAGAGGAAGTAATGAACAGAGTTTTGCTAATGGCCCAATTTAACTTTCAGGTTCATCTTTGCCCTAGAAAGTACTCTTCCACTCTGTCTTCTTTTGGATCAACAATTGCTACAGCACACTGAAGGACATGGAATGGATTATTTTCTATCTTTTTTTTTTTAACATTATGTACGGCTTACTGGGTACTCCCTTAAAAGGAAAAGCACTTTAAGCTATGTCCCTTGAAGGAGGCATGTGTTCCAGTAAGCACTTATTCAGGACTTTGGCGCGTAGATTCAAAATACTGTCTTGAAAACCTTACTAACATTCAGCATTGGACATGCAAATTTCATAGACATCTTGCTTCCTTTCTGTAGTTTCACAGACACCTAGTCTGCATGTTTACCCATATCCAGAATTGTTGCAGTTTGGTTGAGCTGTTTGGATGCTACCTTGTGTCCAGGAGAGACTGACCTAGTTTCTTGGAATATGCTTCATTCAAATCATATTAGGCTTCTTGCAAGACACCATTCTGTGATGTCTTTTTTTAAATATAATGTGCAAAGTAATTTCTTGCTGCTCCTGCCTCTTTAAGCATGAGCTAGTAGCTGCAGCGTTTTTCAAGAATCTGATTCCTTCTTTTGACTGAGGCAATTCAGAAGAAGTACATCTTGTCTTTCTGTCTTTCTCTGTATTGAAATCTATTTCAATCTTTAATCCTTCTAGTCTTTCTTGATTCCTAGTTATTAATCCTACTAGGAATGTTATCTGTTACTGAATAAATTGGGGAGGAAGGGTAAACAGGCCAATATTTCCATTATTCCTGTTGCATGATAGATTTGTGCCTCTCTCTGGCTGGATTATGCATGACCGACCATTCTTTTGAGGCTGGTTTGTTAGACTTCATTCCAAGTATTTGTCAACAGTTATTCTGTCAGTCAAGTTGGGTCAACCAGCCTTAAGTATGAATCATGTTTGGAGGCTGAACTGTATTTGCACATCCTGAGCACATTGACTCGTTGGTGCAGGCATTTGAAGAACTGGAACAAGCTGTAACTTCTTTAAATCCCATTGACTGGCAGAAGGGGAATACTGCTTTTGAATTGACTCAGGCAGGAAATAGTGGTGGTGGGGTTGCAGTGGCTTCACTGGGGTTTTTGCTTGCTTTTTAGTTAATATGAGTGAATTAAAAAATGAGGGTGGTAATACCAGCCTAGCCCCTTTTTTAAGACTAGTCTTGTCAAGTTAGTGCAGTATTGTTGGGGAAGATGCTTTTACTGTGGTGAGGTGGAAATGTGAAATACCCTCTCTTAAAGAGGAATGCATGGGTGGCAGTTATTTGCTATACATGTATATGAAAAGATGTTAATTTCCTTATGCAGAAGAGGGAGTGGAGGCATGGAGAAGCATTGTAATTAATTATTGGGGGGTGGGGGTGCCAGAGGAGTTGTTTGATTTGTAAAACAGCAAGCCAAATCTGTAGTTGAGTAGCACCTGCCTCTTAAAAATCTGGCAGGCTTTGAGTGGAAACTGCTGGGTACTTGGCACTTCTGAAAATCTAGCTGCCTAACTTTCCAGTTGTGTTCTGAGATGCTTCTAACATAAGGCTCCTAAATTGAGTTGCCATAAGAGACCGGGGTGCTGCTGTATTGAATGTTTTCTGCCTTTAATGGACTGTGACTTAACAAGTAAATGAAAAGCCACACTGTGACATCGATCTCTGTAGACCCAGCTGATTTTAAAGTGCAAATCCCCAGACTAGTTTGTACACAGATGTTATTACTTGAT
>NW_008824938.1:430599-452747 GCF_000699105.1 Pygoscelis adeliae | reverse complement strand
GAAAACAAACTTATGGAAGACCACTGACATTTCTCATTGTTAACAGAGTTGCCATAGAAGGAAAACGTGATTTACTGTCAAAATTTCATTATTTACCTTCAGGTAAGCCAGTCTAGAAAATTACTTTGTCAACAAGTGCACTCATAAATACAGTGGTTCCTTTGTTTCGGTACCCTCTTTCTTTTGCTTTCCATCTATGTCCTCAATATCTTCTGCACTATCTTTGCCTCTGGATATTTAGATGTATTTCAGCAGAGCTTCTTAATGTAGTGGGTTATCTGTTGTGGTATCATTACAAGTGTTTTTACTTCCCCCTTTTTTCAATTTTTTTATTTGTTGAAAAACAAACAAATCTCCCACCCAGTTCTTTTATATTGTATGTAAACTTAAGGCCTGCTTCATGAGCGTAGTTTTCTTTTGCTCTGCTCTGCCTTGCTTCTCCTCTCCCTCTCTCCTTCCCACAATATAACACTATAACCTTTCCTGTTACCTTCTGTCTCTTCCTGTTCCTTTCAGCTGCTTGTATCTCAAAATAGCTGTAGTGGTCATTACCACTGTGGTGATGCTGTTGGATGGACCCAGAATTTGAAGGCTGCTGGATAACGTTACGTTATGAAGTTCTTCATGGGGTGGCACGGGTGAAAACTGTAACTACTTCTGTTTTAAAAGTCTTGGAAAAAGTTACTAGCTCTGCAAAAACTGACTGTAGTGCCATTTAAGGATGAGGGGCTTGGTGTGTATTACTAATGTAGTAGTGGAGGCTCTTGGATGCTCTTTGTTAACCTAATATATTGCATTGCTGTGGCTAGTAACCCCTTGTAAATAGGCATCAAATTCCCAGATGTAAAGCTTTGTTGCAGAAAGTTCTGACTTTGTTATATGTCCCAAAACAAACTGTAACAAAAGCATGTGCTTGTTCCAGTCTCTAGAGATTGATATACTTTCATTTCCATATATGTTTAACAAAGTCACATAGCATTTACTTTCCGGAAGCCTCAATGGTAGAGCAGCACTGCAGCTATTACTAATTTGGTAGTTCAGGCTGAACTCAAGTGTGGAAGTGGTTTTTTGTTTGTTTCACTGCTTTTTTTTCAGATAGCTGAGAATCCTCTAGAAGGAAGAGACATTCACGTATATCCAGAAATAATAGCTTGTTTTGCAGAAACAGGTTATATTCTGAGGACATGTTCAGTAACACAGTTATTAATAGCAAGCAATTATGAAAAGAAGAAACATCCATCACTTCACAAATTAAGAGCAGTAACTTCTCAGAAAAGCTTCTGAAAGGCTTTTCACTATTTCATTGTCCTGCTATTAGTATTTGTACATTTTAGAAGGTACTTCATTTTTGAGATATTGCATTTGCAATATTACAGTAAAATAGGACATTCATCAAGTGGAAGAAAGTATTTTAGACTATTGTTCTCCGAACTTCTGCAAAAATCCCAAACGCTTTGTCTGTTTCCCCATCAAAGTACCAGTACAGAATTAATGAGTGAAAGTTGATGACCAATATGCACTGACTACTACTACTGATGTTACTACTGTAACACTGCTGGTGTTACCAGCAGTGTCTAAATTTTGCAGCTGTCTGGGATATCAGTATATTATAAAGCGAGTTAAATCAGCATTTGTTTTGAAGTCTCAGTCTCAAGTTGAGGGTGATAGATTTGTGCACGTCTCACTAAAGCAATTGGAATGCTTGAGATACCTATCTCTATATAAAAATATAATATACACACATACTAGTTAATTTCAAATGTTCAAAAATCGATGTACTAGTGTCATAAAAAGCAGATTCACTCTCTTTTGACAAATATTGGCATTATTGACTACATTGCATGTTCAAGAACCGCAGTTAGTTCAGCACCACTGTGTGTTGTTCTACTGCTCCTCTGACTCTTACCCCTCTTCATTCTTCCAGTTACTTCTGGCTTATTTGGTACCTAATGTGAAATACATGTGTTGTTTTACTGTTTTTTTTTTTTCTTGGGCTCTAGCAAATTGATACCTTTAACACAGAAATTGAAGTTATTCCTACCAATTAGTCTACCATCCCAATTACGGACCTATACAACAGGAGGCAGAGAGAGAGAGGTGTGAGATCAGGCTAGGAAAAAGAACGGGTGGAATCAAGTATTAAAATACATAGTATTACAAGTAAGCATGGTACATGTACCTTTTCTTGATCTTGTTGTATTCCTACTGTAAATATTTATGAGATAATGGAAGAAAGCCCATAATTGTAGGTTAAGGCATCACAAATTCCGGATTAGAAGAAAAATTAACTTTCTGTTGCACTGGACGTATTTGAGTCATGGTCCTCAAATAATACCAGTTGTATTCTTCAGGATCTCTTTATTTAAACTCCTGACTGTTCCCCCACCCCCAGGTTATTAAATGCTTTACACAGAACTGAGACAGTTAACTGTAAATGTATTGCTTTTTTAAAAATGTGAACTTTTAAAGACTTGCTTTGCAGAAATTAGGCTTGTTCTTCTCTGCCTTTTTTTGTGCTCATTCAGAAGTAATCACATGGGGCTCAAAGACCTCAGCAGAAGTACCAAGAGGAAACACGTTAGAGAGGATCTAACCTGTTTCTCAAAAGATTGCCAGGAAATAGTCTAGACTGTCTGCACATGTCCTGTGTCAACACTGAGTTAAAATATCATACTTCTGTCTATGGCCCTCCCAGTGTTAGATCACAGGTGCCAGATCATGGGACAGGTAGCAGCCTTTTAGTTTCAGACTGTATCTGGAAGTTGTCATACGCTGACTCTTTGGGAGTGCATTAAGTGCATAACCTTGTCAGGATGCTCTGGTAATCTTATGGGCAGCAAATGCTGCAATTCCTATCGCCTTCTATGGAGACTTGGGTTCCTCAGAGCTGGCACAAATCCCAAATGTTTCCTCCACTGTTGATAGAGACAGACCTTCAGGTACATGACTGCTGATCTGATAACATCAAGTGAAAAACTAGTCTGACCTTTAGTTAAGGCCTAGAAAAACAGTGCTTTCCTTTCCACCTCTTGCCTCTGACACCAAATGTGAGAATGCTGTTGCCCCCCGTGTACTCTCTGCATATGCTTATTAATGTAAAACTAATGATCACTTCATGTTGCTTTCCATGAAATAAATCTTCTCAGTTTCCATTGTAAACTACTTATTTGCATGTAGCCTCAAAAAACATGTTTTATGAGTTGTTATGTATTGATACTCAGGGTTCTCATGGAGAGTTAATTTCTTTCTCTTCTCTATTCATTTTCTGCTGTTCAACAATGAATTTTTTGCCCTGAGGAAGAGGAGTCCAAAGTGAAGACCAATTATTTTTGCCTGTTTTCTTTCCTCTGACACTAGAAATGGTAAACAACTTCTTTATAGGAAATTGCTAACAATATACTGGCATTTACAAGCAAGCTGGTACAAAAACCAGTCCAAGAAACAATTAGCTTTTCATGATCTTGAATTTGGTTTATTTATTTATTTATTTTGCTAAATTTTCCGAATGGAAACACTGCCCATATCCCTTTCCCCTTCAAGTGGCACAACCGTGTAAACATGTTCATAGAATGTTGTTAATTGCCAATGTTAATGCCAATGAAGATTTAAATTGAGCCCTGGGAAGGTAGTTCAGTGTGAATGAACAGCGCTTTAGACCACAGCATGGTGTGCTGATTTGGTTGTTGTGTTCTTTTCCGTTCTGTGTCTTCAATCTGTATGTCCCAGAGAAGGCCAGGACTTTTAAACACAACTCTCTCTGGAAGATTAGAAATACTAGGAGACTGTTCTTACTGGTTTTAAAAAAACCAAATCTCATCTCACTAGTTTTTAAGTCGAACTACAGTGTGAACTTCCCATCAAGTCGTGAGTAAAGATGGCTGGATCATAAATGAGCAGCTTCTGAAGACCCTGGAGGGGAGCAACGTGCAGTCGTGGCAGGCAGCTTAGCGAGGCGAGGGCACTTAGATGCCTTCTGCAGCTCTTCATATGTAAGTGGTCACTACGGAGCAGCGGGGGTTGCCTGCCTACTTTCTGGTGGGGGGAGAAGGGGGAGTGCTCTATTCTGGTGGTGCTGTGCCTGCTCAGAGGAGCAGATAATGAAACCCTTTGTGCCCCCCTCCAAAGACATGTGCTTCAACAGGAATGGGCCGTGCAGCTGCAACCCTAGCAACAAGGGCCTGCAGAAAAGAATGAGGGCAGCTCCCCAGCGGAGGATGGCCACATTTTGAAGATCAGCAAATTAAACTGGTAGCCTAGTATTTAGAAGAACCTGTGTGCCTGTTATTCTTCCTAGGGATTTTTTTCTTTTTTTAATTTTAACCCTTAGACTGAATCTATCTATGTGGTTTTTAATACATAGGTAAATCAATGACTTAAGACTTGCCAGTGTCTTTGTTTGTTACTTTTAACAGTATCTTGGTTTGGGCTTTAGGAATTTCCCGTATTGAACATAACACTGTAAGTTTGTTCTCATAACAAGTAGTAAAAATCCTTGATTTTTTTTTTTTGGTGATTTTAGAGTCTTAATTTAATAGTGTATTTCCTGGAGAATTCACTGTGCTGTTTGATACAGCGCACAATTCATTGTCACCAGTTAAAGAGCATGAAGGAATTAAGTTTGAGCTGATTTTTGTAGTATAGATGCACAAAATCCTTAAAGAAGCAGTGGTTTGAGAAACTAATTTATTGTAAAAAATGTCTATGTATTCATGGGACTATCTGAAAGATTTGCATTGGTGCTTCTAAAGTGGTTATCCTTATCGTGACGGATGTTTTCTAGAGAAATTAACGTTAAATGCCACATCTTACAAATGAAACAATCTGATCTATTTGCATGGGAAGTCCTGTGAATGAATCGGGATAATGCTACTGATGTGAATACAATAGGCTTCATTAATTACCCAGCTGTGGATAGTGATTCACCAGCCACAGTTCTGGCTGCACGTTTGGGAGAGAGGGGGCGTTTGTTTGAGGGAGAGACTGAATAATGAATACCTTAAACCAAATGATCTGTGGCTGAGTGGCAGACAAAGAGGGCTCTGGGGAAGTGACTGATTATCCTGCGTGAAAGGATCACAGCCATATCTGGCCTTCATGCTGAACCTCGCACGTGAGCCATCACCCCTTCTTTTTGGGGAGAAAAAGGGGAAATCATATCCATTTATGAAGCCAAGTGCACCTTGCCAACGAAGGCGCTGTCACTGCATCATGCTCATATAGTTACTGTAATGAAGAATGGTGACGTGGAAAGTTTGGTTATTTTAGCTCTGTTTTCCGGTATTTTGACAAATGCAGTAGCCATTTTTTGGCAAGACAGGTAACAGATCTTTTTGTTTTGTTTTCTCTTCCACTTTCTTACCTCTCATACTCATTCTCTAATGTCTGTGCTACAAGCTGATTGTAAGCCCAGAGCAAACGGAGCAGCAGATGTGATGATTCCTGGATGTTCTCTGATCAGGCCAGCGTGCTGACCTGGGGCAACCGCAAGTCAGGAGCACGTTCCCTTCTGCTGACTCTGCTACACAGGCAATAACGTCCTGCATAGGAGCTGGGTGGAAAGCTAGAACATCATGTTAAACTGTTCAAGCAAGATGTACTGGTGCTTGATTGTAGATTGGCTGAGTTACTTCTGGCTTTCCTTGCTTTCTTTTGCCTCTTCCCTCACTACTTCTCTGTTCAGCCTAAGCAGTGAAAGAGGACTGAAGGTGAAAGCTAGAAAGAACATGTTCCCTCACTAGGTGTATTTGTTGACTTGTTGTAAAGTGCAAAGGGAAAGGTCTGGCACCTGTAAAATATTTGGAGTCTATACCTTGAGTCTCAAATTATAGAATTCTCTGTATTTTTGTGAGGGGTAGGAAAAATGAGGGAAATGTTTTGGGCTGGGATAGGATTTCAGGCAGTACTTAAATGCTAGATTTAACAACTGTAGTTTGTGCTCTTTGCAGAAGTTGCTAGTAAAAGTAAAGTTACAAATCTAAAGAGCTTGACACCCTCTTTAAAAGCCCTTTACCTTTATTTGAGAAAGAGCAACCATAATGGGAAAACATGTTAAAAAGCAACTGTAACTTTTATCTAAATGCATACTTCTTACATCTTAATCTTAAATTTCAAAGAAAAATTGTTATCCCAGGCAAAGGAATTGGTGTGTGGCTTTGGTTTTTTTGTTTCCAAATATACACAGGACTATCTTTGTCAGCAGATTCAAGGAAAATGTCCCCCACTCCACCCACCCACAGAAAAAAAATGAACAGTTGTGTGGCATTGAAGGAGATAGGATCTCATTTAAAATAGAGAAACTTTCTATGGTAAACTGAATTGTCACCTTACAACTGTTTGACAATTTAGTCATAGTAGTTGCTACTTGCTTTTCATTTGAGTTGATTTACCCAGGTCAGTTCTACATGCAGACTTGATTGTACCCTCCAGCAAAACCCTAGTGACTCATCTCCAGACCTTTCACTGGAAAGGATTATACAAATGAAATACTATGATGTTATTTAATAATTTACAAAAAAAAACCCAAACAAAACCAAACAGAACTAAGAGGAATGTGAAGGCAGAAAAGACCTTTCTTTTTTTTTCCCTTGAACAGAGAGGGTTCCATTGAATTTTACAGCTTAAATTTTCAGTGATAATGGAGTTTGCCAGCAGTTCTGTAATGTGCGGAAAGAATGCTTACCACAAAGTTTGTAAAGGTCAGTATGAAGATATTTACCAATTGTATATACTTCAAAGCTATTACAATCTCTTCTTCAAAAGTGGCTGCAAAACTTCTTAGGAGTTCCAGGTAGCTGGGGAAAGGGGCAAAAGTCTCCATAGGACTAAAGAAAATAGTGCGTCTTCTCTCAAAATAAAAAAATCTGCCATTTTAACTCTTTTGTAAAAGGCAATATGCTAGTTTGGGCTATTTTTATCTTTCCAAAACTTGTCTGTTTAATTCCTGTTTCTTGGTCATTTGCCACAGCAGTTCTTGAGAGAAAATGAAGCTGTTGTGCTACTTAGTGCTTTGTGTCTCCAAATTGCTGTGATCCCGGCATAGGACAAAGTTCCACTGTGTTTAAAACACAAGCATAGTCTCATTTAAAAGGAAGCATGTACCAGTATCCATGGGCTTTCCTGACCCTGGCAGTACCAGAAAAGGTAGTGGATTTGTATGTTAGGAAATTTTTATGGTCTGTCATGTTTCTCCATAACAACACTTGAAGCCAGGATGATCCTTCTGAATAGCTAATATATACTTATCTTGTGGTCTAGGGAACTAAGTATTAGCCAAGAGAAATAGCTGATTAAGTTTATCTGTCAAAAGAGTAGAGTAAGACAACAGACGGTGGAGAACAGAGTAGGTAGTGTTGGCAAAGCATTTTTTTTCAAGCTTAAACTTGGAAGCATCTGGTGTTAAATCCATCATGAGCTAAGCCTTGTAATTCACTTCACTGTCTCTGGCTTGTTCTGCAGTCTTCATCAGCATAGTTTACAAAAGAGGTCTGGGAGGAACCTGACAGTCCTTCCTGATACGAAGAGCTGCAATGGTTGCTGCTGCCATTTTCCTTACGGCTTTGTCATGTGTGTTACAAAAAGATTGCCTGTTGTATTGCCTGTCTGGAAAACTTCCGTAGTTGATCTTGAGTAAAGGAATCTGTATTTCCCTGTTTCAAGTGGGCAAGTGGTTTTGACTGATGTGAGAAACACTTGAGTCTTCATGCTTATACTTACAGAGATTTTTACTCTGTGCGGCAGCAGCATTCTTTTCATAGCGAGGAAACACAAGTATTATACTTCATATTTGTTATTCAGGACCTTTCAAGTTTATCAGCAGAAGCACTGTATGTCTAGTGATTGTTTTGGCATGAGAAATACCATAGTCAAAACACTGTTTATTTTTCAGGCTTCCATTAGGGGTTTTGTTTAGGTCAGAAGGTTGGAAAGAAGAGGGCAGTGTTTTGTCTGTGTGTTTTGTTTCCCTTCCTTGCCTGTTTGCAAGCAGGTAACTAACTAAAATAATACAAGAGAGATTGCTTGGAGACAGTATGCCTCTGATTCATACCACAATTGCTGATACTGTTTTCAAATATGTTTTCTTGTAAATAATCTCATTTCTTCCCTTTCCGTTTCCTCCCTCCCAAAAAAATTCTCCAGAGCTAGGTCTTTGTACTTGAAAGTGTTCATTCAGTGTGGATAAGCAAATACCATCAGGTAACGTGACAGTGGAACTGAAGTGCCCACAATGGGAAAAAGAATGTAACTTCATTGCTGTGCTATCTTACAGTGGTAAGATTTTGTTTCACACTGCTAACATCTGCTGTAAGTAAGATACTATTTTGGCCATTACAAAATGAATTATTTAGTGACTCTTTTTTCCTCACCATATGTGTATGGAGAAAAGTATAGATATTCTTGAGGAAGGGATGAGGAAGCAAGAAGTAGGTAGGGGCAATGTCTGAAGACCGTGCTGGCCTAGTGTGGAGACCTGGACAGCACAGGGCAGGAGCAGGAAGCACGGCCTCCTCTTTCAACAAAACTTCTGGAAACATAAGTGTAAAAGGACTCTCTAGCAAGAAGCACTGAGTTCAAATCACTTTGAAGGGCTGTTTTTCACCTTCACTGTATGGAAGAGGTAGACTCAGCACAAAAGGGTCACTTGGCTTGTTCTTTCTATTTTTTTTTCTAACTTTTGGCTCCTGTCCCCACTGCCCCCAGGATTCGACACGCTTGCTTTGCAGTGCAGTACTGCAGGGAGAACAGAGGCAGCACAAAGAGGAAAAACACTAGAGGCTGAGTATCTGGCAGCTTGACGCACCTTGAGGGCAATTGCTTTGTTTGTTTGAAATACTGGCAGAAAGATGAAAGTTGCACAAAACTCTAGCTAATACCAGTTTCAGCCTTAACAGCGGTATAATAGTGCAAGGGACTTCCCTTGAGGGAATGGTTAAGGAGGAAGATGTTTACTAGTTTGGGGTTCATTTTTCCTAAATTCCCAATTCCTCCATCACTCCAATATCTTTATTCCTTTAAGATTTGAGCTGTACCAGGTAGATCATCCTACAGAAGCTAGGTGCATAGACAATACAGACAGAATATTTCTTTAATTTAAAAAAAAAATATATAATACATGCATGGCAAAAATGTCAAGGTAGATTGTGAAGCAGGGAAAATTTCTACAAAGTCTTGATTAAGTTATTCAAAAAGAAAACAATATATTGTATGCTTTACTTGGAATGTCATACATAATGAAAATAATAGTAGAAGGCAAGTGATGTGTAATCTCCCCCTACACGCACACCTTCCAGATGCTTACTTGTACTGCTTCCTGTTTCTTGCCTTTTGAAAAGTGAGGAGGTTGAGAAAATGTTGTTTGAGAAAGGGAGGAAAAAAGTTAAAGGGGAGGGGGAGGGATGATGAAGTTTTTGTGTAACTGAATTATACAGAAACAAAGGGGCATACTTTTAAGACTTAGCTTGCTTAATCATCAGAATAACTTTTTAAGGGTACTAATGGATTCCCCATAATTTGTTTTCAAGTGACATTTGAATGCCTATTTTAAAAAACTATCACAAAACAGACTAGAGGTTAAAGATCTTAGTTTTCATTCGATTATGACATTAATGTCTCTTTCTGTAGAATGTTGGATAACAATGTTGTAGAGGCTTCTTCAGACTGGAGGAACCACCAGTCCATTTATCATCGTTTCTGTTTGTATGTAGAAAATGTAAAGCAGGCTGACTTTGGCTGGCATTTGTCTAGACAACAAACTTTCAAACTTAAGGGTTTTTTCCCCCCTTTAGTTTACAAAAAAAACAAAAGACGACTGAAAATTTGGCCAAATACAAAGCAGTAGAAGCATATTAGTGGCCACAAATCAACCAATGACTTAACTGTATATTTCTTCGTTGTTTTGACTGATTAAAAGTAAGAATCTATTTTCAATTTAATAGTGCTTGGCAAAGAACAATCATGCAAAGAATAATCATGCAAAGAAATGCAGTTTTTTTGACATGGTGATGTGCTAGAAAATACATGCATCAGTAAACAGGATGTTGCTGTTTCGCCAGGTAACTTCTGTAGGTCAGCATTAGTAAGTCAGTTTTCTTTCCAAATCATATGTTGTTTCTTTAGCTTATTTTTATTGTGTAACTTGTCTCATCTGCAAGGCTTTTGCCTCTTATTTGTTGTCTCAAGCTTTAACTATAAAGTCTGTATCTTGAGAAAAAGATGAGGCATTTTAAAACCCTGTTATGTCATATGAAAATCCATTCAAAATAAAATACAGAATTCTAGTGATTTATGCAAACCTGTGTATTAATAAATATTAAGAAGTGCAGTGCTCTCTGACACAGTTACAGTCCTGTGTTGTTGCCTAATTGTAGCAAAGAAGGCAAATCTTCTCTTTCATGTTTTTGGGATTATCTTTACTTGACATGTACCTGGCAAGTAAACATTGATAAGTGTAACAAGCGCATATGTGATATATTAATGTGTTACCTAAAGAAAAGACTTGCTGTACCCATTAGGGATTTTAAGAAGGTTGTACAATGATGTTTTGTCAAAGAGCTGCTGACTATACTGCAGAGCTTTTCTAAATACAGAAGACGAGGTTGGCATAGGGGTTGACATTGGGGAAATGAAACTACTAAAAGTATATAAAACTTGATAGGTATCATACTCTAAACTCTATATGTGGATACTATAATTTCGCATGTCTAGTAGTAAAGTAGTATCTGTGGATACTGCAGCCACTGCAATATATTCTTAACATAGCTTACTACAGTCAGTCTTTCCCATCTAAAGAAGGATTAAAACTAGTCTTTACTTAAAGTGATAATGTTAGTTGAGAAACAACATGTTGTATTACTGCCAGACCTGCGAAAGACCACTTGTTATGTTTGTTCTGAGCAGCAAAATTGAATAACTGAAAAGATTCCCTTTAAAAAGAATGTTGTGATTTCATCATGAAAAGGTCTGAATACGTGACTTTATAGTTATATTGCTAGAATGCAATGAAAGCAGATATCAAGACAGATGTGTAGAGGTTTTTTAAAATTCATTACAGATTAAAATTATCAGCAGTGTATATTCGGTGTTTTTTCTTCCAAGGCAGACCATTCATGGCAACTTCAGAGTTCTGTGAGCAGAGTTCAGAAAAAGTTCTGCTGAGAAATATAGCTGTTGCTTTATGTGAAAAGTTACCATATTTTTATCTTGTTCTTTCCAATGCCTTCTCATAAAAATGTAAAAGATTACCATGCAGAATTCTAAAAACTAATAAACATTTGTTGGCCAGTTTTGCAGGGCAAAGGGTTGCCCTCTGTCTTTAGCATCACGGAGCAGTTTCAATGTCCTAACTGTGCGAGAAGACATACATTGAAATCCATATATTGGTGGAAATGCATGTGCTTAGAACTAAGTTGAGTAGGAATGTCCTTGGCTATCTTGAGTTATAAAATAATATTGTCATTATGCCTCAGTTTCCCACACATGTAAAGTGTCAGGAGGCTTCCTCAAAGCCAGAGTGCTCATGGCAAAGCCTATGCCTGCCCTCAGCCTCCTAATTGTGGGTTTTTTTTTAAACTATTAAACTAATTCCTGTTAAATAGTAAGCAATATGATTCATGATAATGTATTATACTCAAAGATCTTTATATGTATGCATATTTTTTTACACTAATTCAGTAATTACCAGCCTTTGCTATGAGAATCCTGTCACAAAATTGACTTCACAAATTATATCAACAAAATCACTGTGGCCCAAGATGAAGAGTTATGCCTGTGTTAGAATGCTGGGAGTATACTAAGTTCAGGAAAAAAAGTTGTAATTCTTTCACCTGCTTGGTACTGATTCTCAAAGTTTTTGTCAAGTCTTTAAATGGTTACTGAATCATCAATTTTATTTTTTTGCTAATGAAATTTTTTAATGTACATTAAAGACCTTTTGATTTCTTTCCCACAGAATGATTAAGAAAAACGGAATGGAAAAGATCTGCTCATTCATCTGTTAATTTCTTTGCCAAGATGTGACTGTTCATGTGTGGGGTTTTCTTCTGTTTTTTTAACTAATGCTCTGTACAGTTTAGTACCAAATGACTCATATGCTGGAACTTCCACCACTTGCCTGCTGAGACTGTGCTACAATTTAGAAAAAAAACTAGGAAGTGTTTTTTTGATAATTGCCTTCCTTATTTTTCCTCTATAGCTTTTATTGTTAAGCTATATACTCATTTAACTTGGGTTAAATCGATTAAATCAGTGTTAGAGTAAGAAGGGGACCTGGAGGCTGGGTGTCAGAGTACAGAAGCGCTGATTTGCAAACCTATCTTCAAAGGTGTAATTACCCCGTTGTATCAACAATGTCATTTGTGCTTTGGGGCATAATAACATTTTTTCTAATTAAAGGTGTGCTTTGTGCTTCCATCCATCATCTGAAAGTGTGACCATTCAAATAAAAAACTGCCATGTTTGATAAATAAGCTAGATTAGTTGATCTCATGTTTATTCTTTGTAACTTAACTCTGATTTTTCATTCATTGGTGAAAACACTGCACTGGTGTCTTAATTGCTCTCGGTGATTAAAAATATTGACCTAATAGGTAGGGGGCTTTCTAGCTGGCATCAACTAAATGAGAAATTCATGTCTATGTTCAGCATAGGGACCTCTCTTACCCCTCAGGGCAAAAGAATCTTTCTGTGAAATTGAAACAAAAGTGTCTGAGCTGGCTGTGTGCTCTGAGCTTCTCTTGAGGTAATATGTACTAGTTATTGACAAATAAGTAAATGTTTTATAATAGGACTGTGCTTTTGGGCTACAGTGCTGTTATAAAATAGCACTATTACAAAGTAGCATATGGATTATGAAATCCATAAATGCATTTCATGCATGAAGTTCCTAGAATAAGGCAGCAAAAAACCCCAGATCCTTTAAGTCCAGATATTTTTTTTTTGTTGTTACAATAACCTGGAAATAGTTATTTTAGTTTTGACATGTTGCAGTTTTGATTCGTTCATGTAAGATAGCAATGCACTGCATTGTAGGCTGTATCTCAAAAACAAAATTAGAGCTAGCTCTTGATGCCCAGCTATCAACTGTGTACAAATCAGTCCCCTTTTCCACCCAGATGCCCGTGCAGGCGGTGAAGTACAGAGCATGTGAGAGGCAAGGGGGAGACATTTGGCGAGGGGCCGTGCTCTGAGGTTAGGTGAGTCTGGGTCATGTCTGTATGTGGCAGTTGCAGTAGCTAGTCCAGACTTACTTTCCGTAGTCTGCTCAAAAATCCTGTTTGGCGTGGCTACCACTAGTCTGCTTGAGAAAGTCAGCGCCGTCACATACAGCCACACTCGGCACCTCCTGAGGTACCCCCATGGGAAGTGGATTAAGTGCAGTGCAATGATTATGCACGAAATCACATTTCAGACAACTGAACACTGACTGCTTCCTTCTGTAGACATAGTGTATGAGACAAACAGCAAATCTAGTTTCATATCCAGCATGTTCTTGGTCACTTTTTTCCTTTCCAGAACAGGTTTTCTGATTTCTTTGTTGATAAGGTAGTTTGTTCTTAATATAATTCACAGATAAGAGACTTTCAAAGGCAGAAGTCATAGTGTAGGAACATAACCGTAACTGAAAGCTAATAGGAAGTAAGCAGCAAATGCTGTCTGGCTTTGAGCTAAAGAATGAAATACCCTCATCTGTGGGTGGGGAGGATTGAGGTGTGGTTGTTTGGGGGATTTTTTTGGGGTGGTAGGATTTTTTGGGAAGGTCTTGTGCTGTTGTGGTAGCTACTTGCTAATCCAGAACAGAACTCTCCAGTCAGCGGTGGGAACCAAGCCTGATAAGAAGAGCTGGACAGCTTGTTAATTTTTGTTTAATGAAATCGGAGCCTAGTTAAGACTCCAGATAGCACAAGCACTGCGGTTGACTGTGCATTCACAACATCTGTTTCTGAACACCTGTTAGTGTGATATAAAGTACTGTTTTTCAAACTGCATTAAATTGAGAAGCAGATAGTTTCGCTGTGAGTTGAGTTTTAGTGTACAAAAAAACCCACTTTCTACCAACAAGGAGGTTAACAATGAAACCAGTGACTGTGAAGGTAAATTGAGCAAAAAATGTCATGCTATGTAAATTTTTATTGCCCTGGATAGAAACACAGCACACATTTACAACTGTCTGTGCTCTTTGCTTTAGAATGGCTTATTTTTCATGCTGCAGTGTTCTCGTGTGTAAAGCAAAACCGTTTGCAGTGTAGCGGAGGTAGCATTGAAAGCTGCCGCACTGAGATTTTTGGGAGGAGATGTCAGTGGCAGTGTGTACCTTCCCTTTCTGCTCCACTGGTTGGAGTGAGATTGGAGCCTGAAAGTTAGTCTCCTTTCTTATGATTCTTAATGTCTTTTGGGGTACCTCTCCCTCCCCCCCCCGATCCCCCCCAAGCTTGTGCTTTTGTTCTAATTATTTTTTCAACTAGGTTGTCTTGAATAGCTGGCATGACTCTGCTTTGCAAATGTCATGTAGTAGTTCTGTCTCTAGTGCATGTAACTTTTATTGTGTGACATGAGCTTAGTCTAGAATGTATTGGGAAAAGAATAGGAAGGGTGTTTCTAGTGCAAAATATGCTTGAGAGCAAATAAAAAGCAGCATTTTTATGGAAGAGAATTAACAGCAGGTGCATGAGTATGTCAAAGCCAACTGGCTGAAGCACTTTTGCAGTCAGAATAAATGAGTAAATGTGGTGCAGGTGAATCAGTTTTTTTTTTTTACTGGGGAGAAAAAGAAAACCTTAGTAATCTAAGTATCCATCTGGTATCTCCTCCAGCTTTTTAAAAAGTTGTCAGCTATCTGCACTGGAGAGTACTTGTAGATGTGCCTAACATCAGTGAGGCTGTACCTGGGGGCCAGGAAGCTGAGTGGGGGTCCCTGACCCAGGGCTTGCCCCCTGGGGAAGAATGCTGGTCTGCCTGCAGCAAGCTGGATGCCTGGTGGCTGCTCCCACCCACCCTCCTGCACCCTTGGCCAAGAAGCTGCTCCAGATCTTGCCAGATTGCTCATCTGGTTGTTGTCCCCTGCTGTCACATAGCCCAAGTCTCAAACAAACCAAACACTTCTATTTCACAGAAAACTTTCAAACTAATGGTGAAACAGACACAACCGAGAAGGTGGGTATCTGGAGGGTGGGCAAGAGACCACCTGCTGAATCCAGATGTATCCTGAAAAGTTTGGCTGTGTCCTGAGGAGCAAACCAGAAGGACCAGGTGTACTGTCTCAGTCCTCTCTTGCATATTAGTGTAATACATAGAAAATATTTCCTTTGCATCACAAAGAACAGAAAGGTGTTTAGTTTGAGAAATGTTTGTATTTATCACAATTCATTCCACAGGATTGTTTTTTTGATGTTTTCAGAAATTGAGGGGTTTTTCCTCTAGAAAAAACAAAACTCAAAATTTACAAGAGCAGTTGTTTATGTTGTGAAGCATTTTAAAACACATTTTGTTAGTAGGCGGTTGGGTAGTTTGTGACATAGGATAATCTCTGCAATTTATTAATGAAAGTTCTTTAAATTGTTGGCAGTCTGAATTTGTCTCCAGAAAATCATATCCTATCTGTGATATGCCTGTTTCTTAAGAGGATGTATAGAAGTAAAATTACTAACTACATGCTTGTCCTGGTTTCAGCAGGGATAGAGTTAATTTCCTTTCTAGTAGCTGGTACAGTGCTGCGTTTTGGATTTAGGATGAGAACAATGTTGATAACGCACCGATGTTTTAGTTGTTGCTAGGTAGTGCTCACACTAGTCAAGGACTTTTCAGCTTCCCGTGCTCTACCGACTGAGAAGGCTGGAGGTGCACAAGAAGCTGGGAGGGGGCACAGCCAGGACAGCTGACCCAAACTGGCCAAAGGGACATTCCATACCGTGTGACGTCATGCTCAGTACATAAACTGGGGGAAGCTGGCCGGGGGGGGCTGCTGCTCGGGGACTGGCTGGGCATTGGTCGGCGGGTGGTGAGCAATTGTACTGTGCATCACTTGCTTTGTGTATTATTATTATTACTGTTGTTGTTGTTGTTGTTATTTCAATTATTAAACTGTTTTTGTCTCAACGCTTCCGATTCTCTCCCCCATCCCACCGGGGGGGCAGGGAGAGTAAGCAAGCGGCTGTGTGGTGCTCAGTTGCCAGCTGAGGTTAAACTATGACAATGCTATACGGATATTTTCTGTCTATTGTATGAGAATACAATTTTGAATAGCTGTAGTTAATATAACTAGAAATTCATTGTGGAGTTCAAATAGTGTCATCCTGTGGTTATTTGGTGTCAGAATACACTTTTCACATTGCCTATTTACTTCCTTATAGTGAGCCACTGACTAAGAATCGAGATACATAAAGTTTCTTTCATATTTAGTAGACAAACATTGCAAGTTGCTTATGGTTTTGTCAGCAGCTTTCAGTTTGGGGAGCTGAAATGAACCTGTTCAGCATTTACAGGTATGAACAACTTTAAAACTCGTTGGAAAAATAACTCTTAGCCTTGACGCACCTTTATTCTAGGTTTTTCTGCTCACTGGATACCTGTCAACATAGGTAAGCCATATGCTGCTGTATACATGGGCATTTCATAGGAAAGCCAAACCATTTGAGATTTACAGCAGTTTTACATTGGCAATAAAACTCCAGGTGACTTAACCACCACTGACATATGACCTGCAAGGCATTTTCCAAATGGGCATTTTTAGCTGTAATGGCCTTGAACTTTTTGTGGGTACACAGGGAACACAATCCAGTGTTTCTTGGCAAGATAGGCAGGTCATTTCTGAGGAGACAATTTAGGTTCCTGTGCGTTCAGATTTCAGAACAGCAGTAACTGTTCTGCTGAGAATACGTACTTCGTTAAAATGTTTCTGGAACATTTTGAAACTCCCTTTTGTGTACGGCACTTTGTTTCTTAACTGGGTCAGTAATTCTGGTATCTCTGTTGAAATTGCATTTCAGTGTTGGAGATTTGTCTTGTATCACCATGTATTTTTATTTTAAGCTGACTATATGTATGCTTGGCTATTTTTCTACGTACGTTACGGCATAGTGTCTTTTGGTTTTAAAATTGCACGTGTCTCTACCTGATTTTTTAAACTTCATTAACTTATAATTAAACTTTATTTGGTAAAGTTGTTCATGTTGTCTAGTGTATAAAAAGATGTGTTGCAGGTGTATTATTAAGAGAAGTAATCATTATGAGGTTAACTAAAAGGGTTTTATTAATGACTAAACAATGATCAAATGATAGTTAATCGATGATTGACTGAATGAAAATTAAATGGTAATCAATTAAGCAATAATTGAATAGTAATTAAGCAGTGATTTAACCCAATTTTCAAGAAGGGTAAGAAGGAAGACCCTGGTAATTACAGGCCTATCAGTCTCATTTCAGTGCCTGGAAAAATTATGGAGAATGTTATTCTGGGAGTTACTGAAAGACACTTGAGAGACAATGCAGTCATTGGTCATAGTCAGCACGGGTTCATGAGAGGAAAGTCCTGCTTAACCACCTTAATTTCCTTTTATGACAAGGTCACCCATCTAGTTGACCAAGGGAAGCCAACAGATGTGGGTTTTTGGATTTTAGCAAAGCTTTTGGTATTGTCTCACAGTATCCTTCTGGCCAAAATGTCATTAGGGGGGGTAGAAAGCTCAGCTGGTATGAGCTCAGGGGCCAGACATATGGCTGTGAGCTATATGGAGTTGTAAGCTATGCTTTCTGTTTTGAATTATTGAATGACTGCAGAACGTGTAAATGACTGCCAACTGTGTCTGAAAGGTGCGTGTGGTGCCTAGCAAGGAAGAGGTTTTCTACCTCTTTAATGCTTTTATAAAAGATCTGGATACAGGAGTCGAATGTATATTAAGTAAGTTTGCCGATGAGCTGTGGACTCCCTCGACGCTAGAGAGGCCTTATAGAGAGATCTGGATAGACTAGAGAGCTGGGCAATCACCAACCGTATGAAATTTAACAAGAGCAAGTGCCAGATTCTGCACCTGGGATGGGGTAATCCTGGTTATACGTAGGAATTGGGGGATGAGAGGCTGGAGAGCAGCCCTGCGGAAAGAGATCTGGGGGTTTGGGTTGACGGCAAGTTGAATAGGAGTCAACAGTGTGCCCTGGCAGCCAAAAGGGCCAACCATGCCCTGGGGTCCATCAAGCATAGCATAGCTAGCTGGTTGAGGGAGGCGGTTGTCCCACCCTACACTGTACTGGTGTGGCTCCACCTCAAGTACTGTGTGCAGTTTTGAGTGGCTCAATATAGGAAGGACATCAAACTACTAGAGTGTGTCCAGAGGAGGGCGACCAAGATGGTGAAAGGTCTTGAGGGCAAGACTTACTGGGAGCAGCTGAGATCACTTGGTTTGTTCAGCTTGAGGAAGAGAAGGCTGAGGTGTGACCTCATGTCAGTCTACAACTTCCTCAAGGGGGGCAGTGAAGGGGGAGGTGCTGATCTCTGCTCTCTGGTGACCAGTGGTAGGACACGAGGAAATGGAATGAAGCTGTGTCAGGGGAAGTTCAGATCGGACATTAGGAAAAGGTTCTTCACGGAGAGGGTGGTCAGTCACTGGAACAGGCTCCCCAGGGAAGTGGTCATAGCACCAAGCCTATCAGAGTTCAAGGAGCATCTGGATGACACTTTTAGTCATATGGTTTAGTTTGAGGTAGTCCTGTGAGGAGCAAGGAGTTGGACTTAATGATCCATATGGGTCTCTTCCAACTCAAGATACTCTATGATTCTATGATACTTTCAGGCCTAATGTAAAATATCATTTACCTCATTATAGATATCAGATGATGGGTAAGGGATCTCTCAACCTTGAGGAGTAACCTTGAGAGGTGTCCCTGCTCAAGGGGGAGATCAGTGCCATGCAGTTGTCTGCTGTACAGGAGAGTTCAATGGGCTCAGGGGGGTTACAGATATTTATAGCGTAAAGTGATTGACTTGTAGTTAAACCCTGCTTTGGTGTATGAGCAGGTGTGCAGCTGTAGCAGTTTTAGTTTTGTCTCGTCCCAGCTCACGCTGGTACTGTTAGATCCTGATAAGACATGGCCTAGATTCCTTAGTCCCTGTGAAGATACGGCCTAGCACAGTTCTCACGGTTTGCAGAGTGAGGCTGACCTCAATCAGACCTCCTTGTCGGTGACGCCTGAACCAAAGCACTGTTCACTCAGAGTGGGTGCATCCGTAACAGACTTGCGAAAAAACAAACTTGATTTGCACTTCCAACCAAAAAATTAATAAGCAAATATCTATCACAAAATCAGTGAGGATTTTAAAGATTTTGTTTGCAGTTGCATTTATCATACTCTTGCCTTTGATTGTGGAGATAAACATTTTATCTGTTTTGCAAAAGACATACAAGAGCTCTCTGTGGTCGAGTATTTCTTCCAAAGAGTAAATACTCAAATTTAACTGAATATTAAGGACCATTTGCTGTGAGTCTCAACTTGGGGGAGGGAGAAGGAAAGAGTAATAATTCCTTTTAATTAATGTGCAGCATCTGAATCAAGTTGCAGTCTGAAGGTGATCCCAAAATAGGATACTGAATTATAGGATTTCCTCTATGAAACAACCCTGTATAGGTACTGGTGTTATTGCTACTAATGAGCTATGTCTATGCGTGCATGTGTATATGGCTTAGTGTGAACAATTGTAGAGATTAAAAAAAAAATCTCCTGAAGAGTTTTTCTCCCCTCCCTAAGTGTCATTCTGTTTTGAAAAATGAGTGTTCCTTTCAGCAAAAGAAAAGGTGCTGTTGACCTGTAAAATACCATTTCATACTGACTGCAACTCTAATATATGAAATTTTTCTTTACCAGCTGACCCTAGAAACTTTTTTCAGTTTGTAGTTGTTCTCTTTAATACAGACTAGCTGTTTGAGGTTTGCAGAGGTAAAAGCTTGTTAGTTTTCTGGTTATTTTCATACTTGCTCTATATAGCATGATAGCCTTAGCTATAGGAATGAAATACTTTGTGATTGCTGCAGTTACTGAATTGTAGGTTGTGTGTGTGGCTCCATATGGACACGTGTATGCACATGCAGCCGCGGTATTTGGTAGGCTTATTGTGTGTAGAAGTGGGTAAGAGGGGTTATCTGTGCTGTGGAAGTCTAGAATCTCTGTGTGCATAGTTCTTAGTAGTTGTAATTCAATTAAGTTTTCTTTGCGATTGTTTATGGATTATAGAATTAGGACACTCTTCTTGCATTATGGCATATTTAAATTACAATACATGAACCCAACTTCTTTGTTGCTACAGTTACGTTTAGATTTTCCTGTTCCTTAAGTGGTGTAAATGTCTGGAGGCAGAGGAAGAGAACCATCTCTTGCTGTTTGCTGCTAGATAAAGATGAAACCTGACCCCACCTGGCCGGGTGTGTGTTACACAGCGCTGTGCTGGCAGATCTCTGGCTATGGGTGGAAGAAGAGGAAAAAGCCACACAATTTATCCGATTTCCCCGCTCTGATCTGAAAGCACACATAGCTATGGTAAGCATTTTTACACGTGCACATGTAGACCATTATTTTTGAGACTTGCTTTGTCAGCCTACTGGTGCAGCTCCCCATGCTTATCTTTAGAGTGAAATCTTAACAGACCCAGTTAGCACTTGCCACCTCTCACCTAAAACTTCTGTGCTTCCTGGCTCTGCCATATGCCCCGGTAACATCCTGCTGTTCCTGCAGAACTTGGGTGGTATTGCTTGTATTTCTGCAGCATTTTCTGTCTGAAGATGGACTTCCTATGAAATACACCAAGTATTTTAATATACTGCTTTGAAGTGTCTAATCAGGAAAAACTACACCACTCCAGACCAGTCATAGCCTAATTTAGACTTGCATATGTGTGGTTGTTGTGTGAGTGCTGTTTAAATGAGCAACCACTAAAGGTGGTAGAAGTTGAAGCCAGCAGATGTGATCTGTATTAAGCTGCAGAGTGGTCATTCAGCAGAATTAATGAGAGCGCTGAAAGTACAGGAGGCTGTACTGCTACCTGGGAACTGGTACACCTGAGAAGATGGGCTGTATGAACTAATAGGTGTCTGCCTGTAACTTCTGTAAGTACGTGCTCCAAACATCCTAAATTCCAATTCTATTCTAGTGTGATCCAAGTATCTTTGAAAATGTGATTTGTCTTAATTTTTAAGTTTCTTTAAGCAATCTCCCATGTGCATACATGCAGGTGCAGACACAGAGTTCAGGTCATCTAAAGCAGGTAATAATGGAGATGATAAAGGGGCTAGAGAATAAATACAAAGAAATGGTAGGGCCTTAAATGCTAGCAGATGAAAAATATGCTGTTCTGTTGCACTTTGAACAGAAAACTGTTGCTGTTTTGTTGCTTGCAAGCGACGGAACTGAAAGCTAGAGCAGAAGCATGCTGCTTGAGCTGATGCACTCTTCCTGTTTGAAACATCTCATCGCCACATGCCAAGGAAGGCTTGAACAGAGGTGATTCAGCTGGCTTTTCAAACAGGCAAATGTGCACCCTAGCTAGTGTTACTGGGTGACTGAGTAAACTTAACTTACCCAGTCCCACAAAATGTGATGCTGCTTTGCTTACTGTAATTGGTCTCATAATTGTTTTGTACTTGAGTGGGAGGTGAGGAAGTGACAGCAGTAATCTACTGAAGTACATTAAAATGTCTTTAGATACAACGGCAGACTTCTGTTGCAAGGCTGTCTATCTTACAATAGTAAGTTCAAATCTGCAATAGCGGTGTGCCATGTTGCTTTTTTTGACTTGAAACACTTACTGTACTGGTGAGAGTTTGCCTCTGTCAACTCCTGACAGTTTTAATGGCCTTTCCTCCCCTTGTTCCCACTTACCCTTTCCTCTATCCTAAACCTTCCTTGGAAACTGCCTTGATCTATTAGTTTTCTGTGGAAAAAGGAATATTATAAATGCTGTGAATAATGCTTTTTACCTGTTGTCATACTAAAAAATAGGTAGGGGTCCCTTGAATATCTTGTATGGTCTGTCATGTAGCTTGTCATGGGTATTTTTTTCCCCGTGGACTACTCCATTCCTTTTAATGCTACACTTGTTAAAACGATGGACTCCCTGGACGCTGAGGTTGACCATTTCCTGTCATTGCTTTAAAAGTAATAACAGGGGGCTCTTC